>NC_138140.1:38965987-39205598 GCF_964188305.1 Podarcis bocagei | reverse complement strand
ACAGCTGTCAGGGTAGTGCCTGTGTAGGGGAGGTTTACCCTGAAGTTTTTAATATCAAAACTATTGCTTGTATGGATTTTTTTGGGAAGTTATTATAAACATGTTCCCTAATACTGAATTAAATGACTTGCCCCTCAAGCCCAGTACCAGAGCTACATCTGGCAGTGCCACTCCAAAGTCTTATGCAGAACTTTCCCCAGGCTTGTTTATCTGGGATATTTGTTTAACTGGATGTGCTGGGGATTGAATGTGCAGCTGTCTGATTTTGAATAATATGTTGTCTACCATTGCACACCTGCACCATTCAGCTAAAGCAGGGGTGAGCAAGGTTTATCTTGCCTGGGTTGGATCGGTTCTGTGGAGATCCCTCCATGGGCTGGATTGTGCACGTGCCCACGATTTTTGGCACCACGGAAGCAAGTCCCCGTGTCGCGCTGTGCTGGTTTTGTGCAGCGTATGAGTGGGCTGCTCAGTTTGGGCATGGCTCATGGGCCAGTCAAACGACCTCTGCAAACCGCTATGTACAGTGCATATGTGCGGCGGCGCACATGCGCTGTACATAGCAGTTTGGTGCCATTGCCGGGATCCTCTGCTTGTGACTGCAGCTGTGAATGGAGGATCCTACCAATGCAGCTGCGTGATGTCTGCTCGTGCTGCCGTGAGCCCCTGCGGGGTGCCTTCTTGTCACCCCCCCCCCAGACATGGCACCTGGGGCGGACTGCCCTGTTGCGATGCCACTGGTCCCCATTAACAGTCATCCTGAATATTCACGAAGAGAATGGGCTCCCTGAACTTTGCCCATCTTTTCCAATATCACAAGAGTGAGATGGGAGAAACCTAGACTGCAGCAACGCACATTCCAGTAAGGTACCATCAGAAGGAGCTCCTGGATCCATAATGCCTGCAAATGCAGTTACAGCACAAATCTACATTTCCTTTAAAGATGTGCCGGCATACCTCTGTTACACCAACATACACAAAGAGCTTCTGAGGGTAATGGCAACATAGGCACATCAAGAGAAATATCTAAAGAATGTCTTTCTGTCTCTGAATTATGGCTCCAAACAGTCGGGGAACAGTAATTGAAAATATATCTAAAATCAATTTGTTTTTACCCATATCACTCATGTTTGGAATGTACCAGCAGCCCAAATTAAGTTGTTGAGCTTACAGGAAGCAAAGGCAGCCTTTCATCAGAGTAGTTTAGAAGTCAAATGATGTATAAATTCTAGTGAACAAAATAATAGAAATAAAAATAGGTACTGCAATACCATCCGTTGTTTTGAAATTGGCTTGACCCAGTCTGTCATTCTGCGTTCCCAGCCTTTGAGTTAACCACTAAGTTGCTAGATTCTATGACCCGTGGAGCAAATAATTGCTTCAGTGTGTATGTATGCTTATAACAAAAAATTGAAATGGATGCTGTATAAATTAATCTGGGTGCTTCTTGTGTGCGGTTTGGAAGGAAACAGAATACAAACGAAATCCAGAAATGCTAGATGCGACATTCAATGCATTTTTCAAGAGCTACTGAGTAAATGATCTCCAGGAGCATGAATATAGAACAGCCTTTTTAAAGCTATGGAATGAATTAAATTTGCAGCCTCATATTCCTGTACGGCAAATAAGAAGAAATCCCAGCTGGTCCAGAGCCAGCCAACAAAAACCTGTGTGCACAATTTACTATTCTTACCTAAAAATTGGCTGCCATTTGGTCCTCTAAACCAGGTTGTATGTGATGAATTTTCATAATTTTGACTTCTTTTTAATGCAACTTTTTGCCTTTTTGAAGAGCGAAAAGGCTCCTATTTCCCATCCTCTTTTTCTAAATGCCAAATAAAGAAATGAGCAGCCAGAAGTTGTGATGTATTTATTTTTGCACCTATCATTAACATGATCTTCTGTGACCTCATATTCACACACTGCCTTCTCTTAAATTTAAGTGAATTGAAAACCTATTCTCCCTTTTCTATGGCTCTCATGTTAGCCATAAGGTAATAAAGGTGTGTTTTCATTATTATTTTTTTGGCTTTTTAACGTTTCTTGTATGTTTACACACAGCAGATGTGTTCAAATCCAAGGACAACTTTGCATATGCATACCAGTTGGTCGGTTTCTTCATAGTGCCTGTGGCATCATGGTAGCAGAACAGTTACTGCACCCTGGTTCACAATGAGACAATCCCATCCACATTTTAAAAAAAACCACACACAAAACAAAACAGAGTTGAAATGGCTGAGACTGCACGGTAATTTGAATTTGCTCCAGTGGAATTATTTAAGTCCCCATCTCATCTCAACTGGCTTTGCCTCAGGTGCCAAAATGCCTTGGGCCTGCCCCAGCAGAGCCCCTCCCTTTGTGCACACATGTTTTGGGAGTTTTCTATCAGAAGGAGTAGGGGTGTATGAAATGGATTCCTGCCACATCAGGCTTAGTCTGCTGTCAGCCAGCCCCGAGTTGCCTGCCAGGGGGTGGCACCGGCTGTCAACTTCCTCCTCCTCCTCCTCAGTCTGAAAGCTGCCACTACAGAACTCAGTAGGGAGGAACATGTGGGCACCACTAGAATTAGTTGACTGTGCCTGACACTGGCTCCAGTTCTACATACTGTTGGCCTCTCTGCCTTCCTCTCTACCAGCCACTACGGGTCAGATCATTCCTGTGTGCCATGGATGTTTCCACAAGTTAGCACTGCATGTTCAGGACACAAATCTGCAAAACAAAATGTGCAGGTTTTGCAGAGCAAATTCAAAATACTGTGCATTCTCATCCATTTCCACTGCTATTCTGTTGATAGGATTCAATCCTACACCAGCAAACTGTTAAAATGAATTTGACACTCTTGTGCAACAAACCACCCCAACTGTCTGGACATTTTGCAGTATTGAAACTGATAGGGAAGGGAAGTGGCAAGTGTGAAACAACCATTGTTTGACACAACCGGGGCCTATTTTTTCAGCTGGAACTCATCAGAACTCAGTTCTGGCACCTGTCAGGTGGGCGCCATTGCTATTATAAAGGAACAAGGAAGGTGTTCACAGTGAGTTCTGGCACCTCTTTTTTTGTAGAAAAGTAGCACTGGGCATAGTGTTATATAACTCATCTGCACACAAGTCAGAATGATTGCTCAATAACAGCCAGCATCATGCCAGCCTCAAACTTTGTGAAAACAAATCAGAATGAGTGCTCGATAAGCAGGTCCTTATGTCCCTTTGCTAAATTGCACATTGCAGTTCCCATTCAAAAGCACAACCAGCTCCCTATTGCTGGTACCAGTCATTGTTGTGCATTGCATACTGTCTATTATCTGCCATTAGCTCACTTGTTCATCAGCTTGCACTTCCTCCCCCTACCCCTTAATAGCTGACTGCTTTTCTTATGTCTGCTGCCAATTTGGAATGCTTATATTTGCAATAGAAAATATGGGGGGCGGGGCGGGGAGGTATGTGGAATGTTGTGGCTATTGGCAAACCCCCTAGTTTGTTTGATTATTGCTGCAATTATTTCTATCTCCCTTTTCATGATATAAATGTTTTCAAAGTGACTTGCAAGTAACAATAAAGTACAAAAACCACAAGGCAGAGAACCAACTCTATGAAGTCATCAGCTATGAAGCTTCCCACAGGGTTGTTGGTGGTAGTTGGCCTTTGGAGTGGCGGAGTGTGGGGGAGAGACTATTAATGTTTTCTTCAACTTCCTCTCTTGGGATCCTTCCTGTACTGCAGTTGGTGGCAGATAATTTACTTGGTGGTAACATAGCAATTCCCAAGTGGAATAAGCAGCTTCCTTCATTGGAAGTTTTCAAGAAAATCTTTAGGCACGGATCTCTCAGAGATGTTTTAGGGTGAAAAAGGAAGGGGGGGAGATGAGCTAGATTTGTGCAGTTCCCTGTCATTCTTTCTGCCTCTGTGCATAGCTGTTTTCAGTACTGAACTGACAGAACTTTTGTTGCCTCTGTGAATGGCTTCCTCAGTAAATGAACCATTGTGGATTTAAATGAAATTCTCTACTGCAGTAGATCCAATAAGACTCTATGTACTGCAGCACCTAATCTTTTTCATCCTGGTTTTTCCAAGGCAATCCAATATTCACTTAGACATTGAAATGAATTTAAAGAGAGGGATCGGAACACTATAGAGGTGACATATCCATATTTCAGAGCCAGCTCAGCTCTAACAAAGTTCTTGCCAAAGTTGTGAATTTATATAGCTCTGAAGTTAAAGTGGCGCTGATTGGCCAGGGCCAGTTTTTCTCAGTTCTTGGAATCTTATGGCTGTAATTTGAACAGTTCCACTAATGAAGTGATCCCTGTTATCAACAGATGCCACATTTGGCAGTGTGCACCTTTGACAGCAGCCAATTTCTCAGTCTTGTTAAGAGTTTATAAGGTCATTATTATCCTGTGAGTTCCACATACAGGTGTGTATATCCAGAGAAAGTGCTAATGGCATCTTTGGAGTCAAACAGCATGGACTAAAGTATGACTCAGTATGCTGCCTTGCCAGCGAACGTTAACACAACTGTGCAGGAAGCAGATATTGTTTTAATGATTTGGTTGGTGCATTGGTCAGTTCTGTACTGAGTTGCCTCCTCCACCCGCAGTAAATGATGCCAAGTGAACAAACATAGACCTTTTACAGAGATCCAGAGTATGGAACCCTATTTCAGTTTGACAGCCACATTCTGTTATGGACAAGTTTTCAGGGTGGGTGGCCCACAGATGCAACACCTTTATACAGTATGCTGTATTCCAGCCATACAACAGTTTCTACATGCATGCTTGCACACACACATGCATGCACACATGCACCCCTCCACCCAGGCAAGCTTGCATCATATAGAGTCCTTTCCTCCTTGTTGAAAAGTTATTTCCATGATTACGAAACCAAGGTGAACAGATATCCTGTCCCATGAGATACTTCAGAAGGCTTCCTGAGAACTGCTCCCATGTTGCTATTGACACTGATGAAGAGCTTTGCAAAGTAATACACATGGAGGAAGCCCACGTTTTGTTGGAATGGCAGGTGGGCTATTGATTGGAAGAAGCTCCTTTTTCCTGCAGTCACTCAATGCTTTCCATTTGTCCTATGAGTCCCTGGAGGGCATGCAGTTGCGAATGAGGTTTTCGTTGTATGAGTGGATTTACAGTCTTTAATTGTGAGGGCATTTCTCCACTGACATTGAACATTGGACAGTGCTAGAATGTTAATCAGTTGGTGGCTTGGACAGCATTGGGGATGGGTGAGAAATCCAAAGCTTTTTAGGAAACCATTTAAGTATGCCTTGCATCCCTTCCCACACCCATTGCAAAGCTCAGAAAAATTAGGGTAGTTTCTGACAACCTTCTTTTCCCCTTCTTTTGATGTGGCTTAAAGCACATCAGAATCATTGTGGGGGAATCTATGAGTCAGTGGCCCTTGTTTCTTTGCTGCAAACTAGAGTGTCCTTCCTTTCATTTCTGAAGTTCTAGGGCCACTGGCAGTCTGAGCAAAGCTTTTCCTAGCCAACAAAAGGTCCTAAACTGGTGTTCCTCTTGCTATGGTCAACTATTGGATTGTAACCTTCCAGCCACCCTTCTTCCCCTGGCTGCAATGATATGGACAATGAACTTATTTACCAATACATTTAAATAAGAGCCTTTATGCATTTTGGGAACCCAGGACTAGTGACTCCGACCTCCCACCATCCAAAATTGCTGTCATTCATTGTATGATACCGGAGTCTGTATGGGAATTGGCAGCTTTTCTATTGAGTTGCTTATCTCTCTCTTTGGAAACATTATATAGAAAATGCTATGAGGGCAGATGTTTGTTGTGCTTGTTATAATTAGCGTTGTTGCCCCCCAAAGTCAAGGGACTCTGATTTAAGGGACCCAAATCCACCACCCTGTGGGAAATGGCTGCTGTTCTTTAAATGCCTCGGTCTCTTGCCTTTAAGGTAGTATAAAAACAGCAGCATAAAGACACTGTAAAACTGAAGTACAGTGGTACCTCGGGTTAAGTACTTAATTCATTCTGGAGGTCCGTTCTTAACCAGAAACTGTTCTTAACCTGAAGCACCACTTCAGCTAATGGGGTCTCCTGCTGCTGCCACGCCGCTGGAATACGATTTCTGTTCTTATCCTGAAGCAAAATTCTTAACCCGAGGTACTATTTCTGGGTTAGCGGAGTCTGTAACCTGAAGCATATGTAACCTGAGGTACCACTGTAAAGCTCATCACCACCAGTATTTCCTTCCTTTAATTCTTTGTCAGCAGCTAACATGTTTTAAGCAAGGCAGGGCTATTTTGGAAGTGATGATTATCACCTGCTGTAGAAGGTGAAGCTGTGCACATTCAGTAGGAGAGCAAGAATGGGAGCAAAAGAGGCATAGACTGAAAAGTGCAGAGGAAGCTAATATACCTTCTTCCATTGGCAAGGGAAAGAGCCAAATAGAGAAAGATACAGAACACTGAAACCTAACTTTATCTTACAGGGGCAGAAAGTGACTTACAAATAAAATGGGAACAGCTAAAAAAATATAGAAAAATAACAATTTAACAACAATATGACCCTTTAAATGCATTTGTTGGAGGGGGGTTATTGGTTTGTTTTTGTTTTATTATGCATTTTGTATTTTTCTGTTGTGAACAGCCCTGTGATTTTCTGATGAAGGGCGGTATACAAATGTAATTTGTGGACATTGTCTTATTTGTTTTCTTTATTATTGTTTGTGAAGCTGAAAGCCTAAATAAACTAAACCAAACACCAAAATGCCAAATGAATTTAATTAATAAACAATAAAAATAAATAACAGAATTAAAAATATATAAAAATATAAAATATCTATTATGACCTTAGTTTCATCCATGTCAACATCCTGATGCAGCTTAAACTACAATGTCAATTTCACAGGCAAAGATCTATTCATAACCAAGTCCTGTACAGTCGTACCTTGGTTCTCGAACCTAATTTGTTCAGGAAGTCCATTCAACTTCCAAAAATGTTCGAAAACCAAGTTGCAGCTTCCAGTTGGCTGCAGGAGCTTCCTGCACTCATTCGGAAGCCGTGCTGGATGTTCAGCTTCCAAAAAAGGAACACTTACTTCTGTGTTTGTAGTGTTCGGAGCCGCAATGTATAAGTACCAAGGTGTTCAAGAACCAAGGTATGACTGTACTAGCAAGATAGGGCCTCTTCTGTTGTGGCTCCTTGACTGTGGAAATCTGTTTCCCTAGAGGAGCAGATGGCAACAACCTCATTGGGATTCCATCACCATGTTGAAACATGTTTCTCCTGCTTTTGGAGGAAATTAATTAAGGCCACTTAAAGATTGAAACTTTTCTGCACTGTCATGCTTTATTAATGAGTGGTTTTGTTAATTATTATATATTATTGTTTGTGAAGTGTGGTCTAGAAGTTTTGTACATAAACATGCATGTTTTCTCAAAATTGCAAGCTCTGATTGTACTGGGCTCCATATCGCAGAGAGGACTGTAATAATGTTGAGCTAAATATGCTTACAAAGCCCTGTCAGCCACTTCTGCTTAGCACAAGAATGCTGGAGGTGGAAAGATGGGGCCAGTACCTGTGGTCCTTGTTTCTCCCATGGAGGCCATTAACAAGTGAGCAGAGCTTTTGAGATCCTATTAACTGAAGGGACTGAATTTATGTGTCTTGCCTGATAACACCAAAGGCTTATCTAGTCTGTATTCTATTTCCTATCAGGCACCTGTGAGAAGCCCAAGAGCAGTGTAGCAGGCGAATGACCCTGTCCCATTGTTGCTCTCAAGCAGTTAGCATCCAGAGGCACATTGTCTCTGAACCCAGAGTCTGCACATGCTAACATAACTGGAAGCCACTGTTGTCCTGATCCTTCATGAATTTGTCTAATCCCTTGTTAAAGCTGTCTAAGTTGGTGTCCATCATCATATTACTTAGGGTACCCTACCTACAAAGCATCTGCTATACTGCAGGCTATGTCCACAACACTAATAAAGTCTCTTTTGTATTGGCCCTATCATATGTAGACTTTTGCTTTCAGTATTATTATTTTTAACTGCATGGAGCAAAAGGAGTACCGTATGTATAGGAGCAGATTAGTGATGAAACCCAGTGGCCTCTTGATAAACCCTTAGTCATGGCAGGCATGTGGCATAACAAGGTATTAATTGAAGGCAGGTTACACATAGGTAAGAAATACAGAAATATGCTCTGGGAACAGCAGCAGTGTTGTGGTCTGTAAATGAAGGGAAGATGGTTCACAATATGATCATTTTCTGCTTTGCTGTATTTTCAGGTGATAAAGATATGAAGAGAGTTTGTATTTATTTGTATCTACCGTAGTTCCACCCATAGTTCAGTATCAGACCTCCTGCAGATGAAGCACATGTTCTGATACTGAACTATCGGTGGAACTAGATGTGACCAAAAAAATCACCCCCAAATGTGCCTTACTTTCTCTTCTCCTATAAAATGAAGAATTGAAATTGGTAACATGTCAGCATCCTTTGATGAGGGGCAGGGAATGAAGAAATTCATGATATGATCCTTTACTTTGTGTTATGGGGATGAAGAGGAGGAACTGGACATGGGCCCCTTGGGCCAGGCAGTTTCCGTAGCACCCGGTTTCTCCCTGAAGCAAGCCACATTTGCCATTGAACTGGTGGTTCCTGAATGTTGAAGATAAAAGGGCCATTAGCACAAGCACTGATTTCCAGCATTTGTAGCAAGTTGTCCTTTGAGGGGCGTGGAGATAAGCAAAGCCACAATGGATTGTCGCCTTCCTGCCAATTTACATCTTGGCTTCGCAGTTCAGAATGACAATTGGGGTTATAATTAGTGCCAGCTCCATGGCTCAGAGTGCTAATTGATGGCATCTGTGTGACTGCTTAATGATTCTAGTTCCAAACCGAAGGCCAGTCGGCAAATATAGGACAGTTTTATAGGTCTCACACCATAATTTCTGCTCAAGAATTAGAAGAAAACAAGGCAGCAGGATTCTTCCCATCGTCCTTAACACACCGTGTCTAGTATGTTTAAGCATCAATTAGCAATAATGAATAATACGTTTTCTCCTTGTTTAGAGATGTCTGTCATAGAGAAACAGGATGACAGGTTGTTTCTGCAAAGAAGGCATGGCATGGCAAGAAGCCTACTGTTATGTTCCAAATAACATTTGTCAGGAGAGAGAGATGTGGAGAGTGTGACCCTACTCATTGCCCTATTCAAGATCAGAGAGTTGGATGCTGGAAAGGGGAAGAATTAAGTCCAGGATCAGCAGAAGAATGTGTGTGTGTGTGTGTGTGTGTGTGTGTGTGTGTGTGTGTGTGTGTAAGTGTAAGCAAGCAAGCAAGCAAGCAAGCAAGCACACGCCTGATGAGGAATAGTAAATTCTGGCTATAAATGAATCCAGGACAGGGAACACTCTATACTACAACACTTTGTTGCAGGTCCCACTTGTAGAATTATCTTCCTGAATATTAGCTTCATAAGGACTTGACCTTTAAATGAAAAATTAAGGGGAAAGGGTGGGAGGAGGTAGGCAAAAAAGAGCAAATTGATTTTTGATCAGCTGTTTCCAACTTTCTCCAAATCCCTGGAGCTCATATTGCTTCATCATGCAGACACTTAATGGTCTAACCTTGAGCATTACCATGTAAAATGAGGGTCCGGAGGACAATGAAAAAGGTATTGCAATAACTTACGCCATTGAGTAAATCTGCACCTGCACACAGGGAAGGAAGAAGTGTAGCTGCTTGAAACACAATGGAAAAAATCTAATTCTAAAAACTGATGCTATCATAAATAATACAGCACATTTATGAAATGTGAATTCACACTTATCTGCATATACAGGGGAAAAGGAGAATGTACAGGGTTGAGGGGTATTTTTTTACAATGAGCTTTTATCAACAGTTGATGCTATTTAAAATAATACCTATGTGAATTATAACTGCATTGCAGCTGGCTGGCAAATAGTGTGAGCTCCTAAACCCAGAGCTTCCTCACTATACTACTGATGTTCCTCAGAGCCCCTGAACCTTGTGGAAGATGCAAGAGTCTCTGGGAAAGCAAAGATACTATAAACCTTCCTTCTAGTCCTCAGATGTTCCACGTGTCACAGCAGGTCTCCATGGAAGTCAGCCCAGACATGTCTGCCTAAGCAGCTGCGTGGTAGTCCTTCACAGATGGTTTGTTCCCCAGGAGACTTTGAGGGGAGGGCTGTACATCAGTGGTGAAGCACCTGTTTTGCATGCAGAAGGTCTCGGGTTCAACCCTTGGCAATTCCTGGTAGCTCTGTGAAAGACTCCTTGCCTGAAACCCTGGAAACTCCCAAGTAGGGCAAGGAGAGAAGTCCCCTGCTTGAAGCCCTAGAGAGCAGCAGCCAGGCCTTGAAGACAACACTGAGCTAGAGTGACCTATTTTCTGACTCAGTTTAAGGGCAGCTTCACTGGTGGGAGATGCAAGAGGCACAGCTCACCATATAACTAACCAAATCTCACCCAGCCCTATCTCACAATGTTTGTTGAGCCTAAAATAGGGTAACCACGTTCACTCTGAGCTCCTTGGGAGGAAAAGGTGGATCAAAATTTTTTGGGTGGGGTGGGGAGGAGCAGCATTTTTTAAGCCAGTCTCTGGGCTTGCCCACACTTGTCCCGCTTCTATCCCCCAGGAAAACCCGCTATTTACCATGGAATCAGTTTTTCCTCACACTGATGTTTGTTCTGATTCAGTTGTAAACCGGGCAAGAAGTGGGAAAAGTGAAAAACAGCTTGGACCTGTGCCTACAAATCATGGGACAAGCAGAAAACCCTCTCAAAACCATAGTTTCTAGGCACAGGACAAGTGGAAGTGTGGATGGACCTTCAATTGACACTTCCTGCCATAACATGAGCTACCAAAGCACAGAACTGGCATACATACATTTCTTTAACCCTAGGGTGCAACACTCACACCAGGCACCACTTAGCTGGGTATCGCATAAGCAATTTCAAACTAATCATATGCCAATGTGAAAGATTGTGCACACATTAAATTTTAAAATCTGCTTTTTAGGTCTCATTCTGACATCTAGTTAGCATACAATAACTGCCTTTCAAAAGCCAAATTAAATATCTGTGACACTTTAAATGTTGCTATATCCCCCTCCTTTTTTTATTTGCTCTTTTATTTCAGTTCTGTGGCTCTTTTGTGATGTTGATAAGTGTGAAAGATGATAGTTTAATTGGTAGATGTTGTTAAGGGAAAATGATGATTAACACATCAAACATGTTATGTTTTTTGGCATGAAAGAGAATTAGAATGATTGGGAGGTGATCCTTTTGGCTTCTTCTCATAAATCATTGAAATCCACCTTTGATCAGATTCCCAAACAATGAAAGGCATAGCGAAGATCACCTTCCTACTGTGTGTGACATCTGTGGAGGTTTCACTACTTAAGAGAACTGTTCAAACAGATCTGAGGAATTTGGGTAACGGTTTAGGCCTAGTGAATTTTGATAAGTTAAGGGGGATTGAACTTGCTAGCTCGAAGGTATTTACGAAGCAGCCACAATGGATACAAGTACACCAATTGTATTACCCTCAGGAACCAAGCAAAATGTGGGAAATCAGCCCACAAGGGACTGCATCAGAGGCTGGTGTTATTGACAAGTGATGAGGCCTACAAATTATGATAAGCAAATCTGACAATTTTTTAAGTCATCAGGAAAATTCACCAGTATTTTTGTGTGGATTTCTATTAAGACACTTTGCAGTTTTGCCTTATCAATATGATTTTTGCAAAGCAGTTTCTCCTTATGTATGCATACCCTCCAAGTGACCCAATTTTCCAGTGACAGTCCCGGCTTCTAATTTGATCCTGGAATGCACCTATTTCCTCTGCCGGTGCCGCCACTGCCAAGCTCAGGGAAGAGAATGAGCATGCGCTTGTCCTGAGCAGTGGCGGCAGCCGCTGCGAGGGGGCATCCTGGTGCCTCTACACCACCTCCTCCCTTGGACAGTTCATACCAGCTGCTGGAAAGCAAGAGAAGAGGTGGAGAAGAAGGCATGTGATATGCCAGCTCTGAGGCAGATGCAGAGGGCAGGACTGCTCTGGGTGGGAAGAAAATTAGAGCAGAGTGCAAAGAGTCTTGATTTTTTTTTTAAAAAAATAATTTATGCATCCACATCTAATCTAGGCCTTTTCTAATATTTATTTATTGGTGTGTGCTTTTCTTTTTGTAAATCTTTGTTGTTGCTTAGTCGTTTAGTCATGTCTGACTCTTCGTCACCCCATGGACCAGAGCACGCCAGGCCCTCCTGTCTTCCACTGCCTCCCGCATTTTGGTCAAGCTCATGTTAGTAGCTTCAAGAACACTGTCCAACCATCTCATCCTCTGCCGTCCCCTTCTCCTTGTGCCCTCCATCTTTCCCAACATCAGGGTCTTTTCCAGGGAGTCTTCTCTTCTCATGAGGTGGCCAAAGTATTGGAGACTCAGCTTCAGGATCTGTCCTTCCAGTGAGCACTCAGGACTGATTTCCTTCAGAATGGATAGGTTTGATCTTCTTGCAGTCTATGGGACTCTCAAGGGTCTCCTCCAGCACCATAATTCAAAAGCATCCATTCTTCGGCTATCAGCCTTCTTTATGGTCCAGCTCTCACTTCCATACATCACTACAGGGAAAACCATAGCTTTAACTAACTTTAAAAAGCTTCAACTAAACTTTAAATTAACTTTGTCAGCAAGGTGATGTCTATGTTTTTAAGATGCTGTCTAGATTTGTCATCGCTTTTCTCCCAAGAAGCAGGCGTCTTTTAATTTCGTGGCTGCTGTCACCATCTGCAGTGATCATGGAGCCCAAGAAAGTTAAATCTCTCACTGCCTCCATTTCTTCCCCTTCTATTTGCCAGGAGGTTATGGGACCAGTGGCCATAATCTTAGTGTTTTTGATGTTGAGCTTGTTCATCTTTGTGGAGCTTACCTTCTACTACTGCTAATTCTAAGGGCAATTGCTGAGGAAGCACACCCTGACTTCTCAAGTTTCAGCTTCCTGCTGTGTGATATCTGTAGCTTGAGTTTTTGGCAATGAGTAATCAGGTAGCCTAGCAAACTTAAGTCAGTGAAACCTCTCAATTAATACAAACTTATCTGTTTTGCAAATGCAAATCTTAACATAAGTTTTAACTTCAGTCAAACAAATTTTTTACATTATATTTTTACACATATTAAACTTATATTGTTTATACACAATTACCAATTAAAATGACTGGGCCCAGAGTAGATAACAAGAAGTGCCAGCAATGCTAGCAACAGTGAGAAGTACCAGAAGATGTTGAGCACTGATACTAGGCTGCCCACTGAATAGTAAGAACTGTTCCAGTCAGGAGGGCAGGATCCTCTGAAGATGGGTCGTTATTCCTTTTGCATATGTACTCAAAAAGTACCTTGTGTGTCCTATTTCAGTGGAAGAGTTGAGTATCATTTCCAAAATAAAGTAAAATAAAAATAAATAAAAAGGTACCTTCAGTTTTAAGGTCAAATGTAATTCCACTTCTATCCAACAGTTGGGGGAATGCTGCCCTTACCAATCTTATTATCCACTGTAGTGAACATAAAGTTGATCTAACTAGATCCACACATCCATATAATGATGATGATGGCGAGCTTAATGATGCTGGAGAGAAGGAATCCACTGGGAATGATAGATCAGATATGGCTGCTCTTAACTTGTCATTTGGAAAGCTGTTCTAGAGTCTCATGGGTTTAACTTGTTACTACCCCCTCCCCTGGTGTATAGTTTCCCAGGGAAGATGAGATTTGGCAGCAAAAGGGGAAGGAGGTGTAGGAAGTGATGTGATTGCTAGTGGCTTGCCTTTCAGATGTGCTAAGTACCAAAAACACTGAGAAAACTGGAAGAGGACAGTTCTTGATGTTCAGTGACTCTGACAGTCTATCCTCAGGTGAATAGGGCATCTTTAGATGCAACTTTAAGATGAGGTTTCTCTGTTGGCTCTTCACTTTGTTCTGATTTGGACTGAGAGCACAGCTGGTAAATGGTATCTATATTGTTGAATTGTTGTATTAATCATTGCTACACTTCCCATTTTCTTCAAGTGATAAAAAGCCCAGAAGGAAAGCTACTGGCCATCAAAATATTTTGTGTCAAGGAATTCTTGAGGTTAATTGTGCTAGTTTTCCAGGGATGGCAACCGCTTGGTTGCTTTTCATAGCAGGTTGTTATGAAAGAGCTGTACTGGGAGCGGGGGAGGTCTCTGCCAAGAGGACTCTTGGCCTTTACTAAATATTTTGATTGTGTGTGTATTGTCTTTACAAGTCCTGAACTGGATCAGAAAATTCCATGAGTTCTTTCTCATTTGTAGTGGGTGGGTGGGTGATTGTTGCTGTCCTCCCATTAACATAGCATACACCATACCCTCTTCTCCACATATATCCAACACAAAAGCCTCCAATCTCCCTTCCCAGCTATCTGATTGCCTTCCTTCTGCCCTCACATTAACGAGTGGAATGGAAAAACCAAGGAAGTAGCAGAAAGGAAAGCAATCAGATGGGGAAGAGGCTTCTGTTGGATGAGGTAGATTGGGACCTGGAGACTGGAAAGTACAGGGTCATTCTCCCTATATTTGGTTCCCTTCCACAGCTTCCTTGAAATAAACCTGCATAAGACTTTGAGGTTAATCAGATAATTATTAGATAAAGCTCAGAAAAAACAAATGCTTCCTGAACTGTGCCATGGGCAGAGCTTGCCATTACTGCTGGTAATATAATAATCTATTATTGCAGTAGGAGCTACCACCCCTGCTTGCCCCACTCATCAACTCACCATCTAAATCACTTCGCACCCTCCTTAAATACAATTCTAGCAAAATATGATGAAGGCAGGGCACTTCAGAAAACTGTATGCTCAACTGATCTCTGAAGCATCTCCCACTTCCTTAAACACCATTCTAGATATGTTTAACTGTGTGTGCATCAGAGAGCAGTTGCCCAAACCACCCTCTGAAGCAGCTCAACAGCTCGCCTGTGCTGCCCAACTGCCACATTGCTTGCTTGCTTGTCTTCTGTTCTGTTCTGTCATCCTGCTGCAGTGGGCATGGCCATTTATCTGCACCCATGCCCACTGCAGCATGGCAACTATTTTTCTTCCAAAACGGATGGGCGACCCCTTGGGTAGGCAAGAAGTAGAAATGTCCTAAGTATTTCTTACTTCTCTCAGTTGCCCACTGAACTTCATCCCCAATTGGCTACCAGGTTCTATCATGCCTAAAAGAGAATTTAATTATTCCATAACCCTAGAGATGAACACCCACACCTACCCACCCACCTACACACACACACACCCCTTCATCTTTCTGTGCCACACATTCATAAGGTATGATTGAATTCTTCTGGGACACAGAAAAAGATGATGAATTTATGAGCACTTAAGATTTGGCCTATAACCACCTACTTGAAAGCATTCATGGTGGGGGGGGGGGAGAGAATTAGGAACATTTTATATCTTGTCATTATTACCTTGACAATCGTTTTACAGGCACATACAACTACCTGACATTTAGAAGACATCTGAAGTTTTTAATGTGTGACATTTTAATGTATTTTTAATCTTTGTTGGAAGCCACCCAGAGTGGCTGGGGAAATCCAGCCAGATGGGCAGGGTACAAATAATTTATTATTATTATTATTATTATTATTATTATTATTATTATTATTATTATTATTATTTATACAAAAGGAGGGGGGAAAGTGTTCTTTACTCCTTCCCTGAGAAGTAGACGAGCTGCGATTTTCTAAATTCCTGCAGACATCGTTACAGCAATCACAAGCAAGACATGCGAATACAATTTTGCCAATAGCAGGGAGTTAGCTTCTGTCACATTTATTTTTGAAAGTTCTTCCTTCAGGCATTTCAATTTGAATTTATAAGATTGCAAAATATCCTCAGACTCCAGCTGTTTTCCTGTTTGTTTTCCAAAGGGAGCGTGTATAGATAGAAGCAAAATAACACGGATTGTGGGCTAGTCCTCCCCATTTTTCTTAATTTGATTACCACATGCTGTGTGCATGCATTATTTATTTATTTATACAATTTCTTACCTGCCCTTCCCCATAATGGTCTGCCATGTGCAATCCCTTCCGCAGTTTGAACAGTATTGTCCCTCCACCAAGATCTGCTGGCTTTTCCTGGTGGGGAAATTCCATTTCCAGTGGGGGAGTCTCACCAGTGAGCAATATTTCAATGTGCGTATCCAAACAGCTGGCAGTGGAATTCCCATTGATGGTTGCCAGAGGACACCGCTTAAATTGGGTTTTTCGGGAGGGAGGGGTCAGAACTGAGCTCAGAGGTTCTGCTTGACCCTGAGCTGTCACCTGATAGCAATCTGGGCCTCCTTGCCAGATCAACCTGGGAGCTGGTATAGAAAAGAGTCATCCTTGTGCTCACTTTCCACTCCATGGCACTCCATAAAACCAGTAAGCTGCAGGCCAGGGCTTTGGATTTCCCCCGATGGTGCATATGATTAATTGAGTCAAACCATATGTGAATATAGCAAGCTGCTAAGTGAAACCATTGGTCCATCTAGTTTAGTACTGTCTACACTTACTGGCAGTAGCTCTTAGAGGGGCTTCAGACAAGGGTCGCTCCCAGTCTTACCCAGAGATACCAAAAATTGAACGTGGGACATTTGGCAGGTAAAGCAGATGAGTCACCATTGAGCCACAGTTCTTCTCCAACTTTTTGGACAGTTACTTAAGCGGGTGGTGCTTTTTTTGTCAGAATACAGGTCTAAAGTCTTACTAAGCTTTTCACATCTAACCAACCCAGTAAATTGTCCCATCAATCCAGCAATTGGTGGATTGTGTAATATGCTCACCCGTTATTTTAAAAAGAACAAAAGATAACTCTTCATTAAATATGAGAGATTTCAACCTAAAACCACCAGGGATCAGTGGCATAGCGTGGGGGGTGCCAGGGGTGCCGGCCGCACCGGGCGCAACATCTGGGGGGCGTGAGTCCAGAGGGAAGGGACAAGCAATCGAGGCTTGTTTGGGGTGGGGGGTCGTCGTCTCTGTTTGGCCGGCCCCCCTCGAGGAAGCAGGAACCTCTCCAAGGCGCAGCGCGCCGTCGGTGGAGGGAAAAGAGCCGCGCAGCAGCAGCAGCAAAGCCGATCCGAGCCTGCTAATCGCTTGCTGGGAATTAAGTGGCTCAAAGAGGCAAAGGAAGAGGTGGAGCCACTGGCCCGGCCGGGAGGAAGCTGGAGAGAGCAGCGCACCTGGGCGCGGCGAGGTTGGGTAGGTGTGCCCTGGCTGGCTACCCGCCTCCCGGGCTCAGTGCCTCCATGACCCCTCCAGCGGCGATGGGAGAGATGGGGGGGGTCTGGAGCAGCCCCGGCTGGCCTGCTCCTGCTTCTCCCCCGCCTCCTTCCCGTTGCTGGCGCCTTGATCTCATCCGGATCAGGGACGAAACACGCCCATCCTTCGCTACTCCTTGTCGGGTCACTGCTTCATTTCTCCAGGGAGAGAGAGAGGAGAGGAGAGGTGCCGGGGATTGCCAAGCGCACGTGACGCAAAGGGCCTGCCCACACGCAGGCTGGGCTCCGCGTGGCAGGGGCGGAGGGAGGCGCTCTGCACATGCTTAGGAGGCGCTCGCCAGTGGCATAGCGTGGGGGGTGCAGGGGGGCCAGCTGCACCGGGCGCAACATCTGGGGGTTAGGGTTAGGGTGTGCAAATCCACGGGTTAGGGGGCGCAAATTACTTGCCTTGCCCCGGGTGCTGACAACCCACGCTACGCCACTGCCAGGGATATTGCCTACTGAACAGAATGCATGACAATATGTGTTGGGCAATGCATATTCTGAGTTTTAAAATAAATATAGGCATGGTGTGATGGTTTTACTACAGGGACATCGACTAGAATTTGGGTAGATAGAGATTTCGGCCAATATTTGTTTGAGCGTTTGTGAGTGAATAATTTGGGTGGAGATGTTTTCAGTGAAGGTCTCTCTCTCATTTCTAACAGCTACCTCACCCCAAGCAACACCCCATAATCTAGGACATAATCTAGCAAAGGGATGAGAAGCATGTGACCATCCAGATGGTGTTAGATTCCAGCTCCGACCACCCTTAGCACTGGCCATGCTAGATGGGACTGGAGTTGTAGACCAAAAACATGGGGAATTTCACAGTGTCCCCATCCCTGATCTACCAGAGCCCTGTCCAGTGACATTTTTCAAGAACCTCTGCTCTTCAAAAAATTCTTTGCTTCAATATGACTGCTCAGGAAATGTCCCTGGTTGATGGCATGACCTTATTTGACACCTGACATTCCTTAGAAGAATTGCATTTACACTTTCGGCAACCTTGGGAGCAAAAATAATTTCCCTTTATTGCAGGAAACAAATTATAACAGTATGAAATATGTCATAGAACATTTCACCCTTTAGGAAAGGTGACAGAATTTTAGAGTTTCTTGTTACCTATACCATACTTCCATTGTAGCACTTTGGCATTTAGATAATTTTTCAGATGGAGAAATTGGTTGAAAACGCAAGCTCTTTTCAGGCACAACATGGGAGTGGGGAGTAGGGTTTAGGAATAATGGATAATTTTGATTCAGTTTTAATGTTACTGAGTGCATAACTTGCACTTTCTGCAACAATATGCAAACCAAAACATAGCCATCCTTTGCCATTTACATTTCTCTAAATTTTAGGGTGCAGTTCTCCAACCAAATGATGTGCCCCAAACTGTGCATATTAAGGGAAAGTGAGCATAAAATGTATCTATCTGTGAAAATGGCATGCATACTGTATATGCCTTATATTGGGGGGAACTATTTGCAAAAATGAGTATATCAGGCAAAATTGCATACAAAAATGTGTATATAAAGAGAAATTTGCCCTAAAATGCTGGTAAGTTTTCATAAGGATTAGAGCAGGGGTAGGCAGCCTAAGGCCCGTGGGCCGGATGCGGCCCAATCGCCTTCTCAATCCGGCCTACTCTACATGAGTAGAATGTGTCCTTTTATTTAAAATGTATCTCTGGCTTATTTGCGGGGCCTGCCTGGTGTTTTTCCATGAGCAGAATGTATGCTTTTATTTAAAATGCATCTCTGGGTTATTTGTGGGGCATTGGAATTTGTTCATATTTTTTTCCAAAATATAGTCCAGCCCACCACATGGTCTGAGGGAAGGTGGACCCACCCACATCTGAAAAAGGTTGCTGACCCCTGGACTAGAGCAACACGGGAACAGTAACAGTCAAATGAGACTACTACTTATCAATTAAAAAGATATTCTTAATTGGAGAGTAGGGTGCTTTGTTTGTTTAAGATAAATCACTCGTTGTTATTAAATATTGATAGCCGGGAAGAAATGTGGTAGAATAAAGAAAAGTTAAAAGGGAAAAAAAATCATTTGTAGGTTGTTGGGAGAAACAGACATTAAGTACTGTCATTCTTACTCATCTCTAAGCTTCTGAACTCCCTAAGATCTTAAATATCAGTTTTATGTTAGATGTTTAAAAATAATCTGACTGTAATTTGATGTGCATTATCTTGTGAGCGCAAAAGCCTTCAGTTGGTTTATTTTTAAAAAGGGGATGTTTACATCCTTTGTATTGTTCTGAATGTCACGTTCAAAGTAATGTGCGATTTCCTGCACCCTAAAGAACATAAATATAAGGAGTAAAGTTGGTTGGTTGGTTAGATTGATGGATGGATGGAAGCATTGGTACTTCCCGATATTCTGTTCTATCTCTTCCAAATATCTTTTTTCTTTCTCTATGAAAAATATGAAATATAGATGTTAGAGAGTGTATCAGAATAGTACACACAACCAGTACATGAGAGTGTCAGAGTGAATATATTAAAGTGTATTTTACTCTTTCTTATAAAATACAGTTGTTTTTTATAGTATCATCTTTGACAGGGGTGTAGCACCTTTCTTTTCAGCCTGAGAGCTGTATTGCCTTATGGACAATGCAGTTCTTTAGCCATGTAATGTATACAAAAATGAATATGCTAGGGTAAAGTATGAATAAAATGTAATGTGAATATAATAATAAAAATAACATGTGAAATGTGTTGTATTACGGAAAATTGCTCTGCAAGGTATGCATATTAGGAAAAATTGTGTACACACGTGTGTGTACATTAGGATAAATGCTGATGAATTTCCATGAGGACTGTTTAAATATATATAAATAACTTCCCAAAAAACTGATGTAGAAATGTGGAGAACTGGGGGGTAGGAAGAGAAATGGGGAGAAAACAAAATTGGCAGATTTGTTCATCCTGATAGGTACCGGGGAAGACACATTTCATCAGTTGGTTATAGTCAACAACAACCTGGGAACCCTGCTGGAACAATATGGTTTTCTTCTCTCTTCTGCAGTCGCAGCGCCGAGTCACATTTCACCTGCCGGATGGTTCTCAGGAAAGCTGCAGTGACAGTGGGCTAGGAGACCATGAGCCCAGCAGCACCGCTAGCACAGCACATCCTCTGCCACTTGGTTTCCCGCAAGAGGAGTACTATGAGCAGACATCACCCAACAGTCGGACAGAGGGAGATGGCAATTCAGATCCAGAGTCCAGTAAGTCTGTTGCATCATGGGCATTTGCCACTCTAGGGAATTCATGGGTCCAAAATGAGCATCCAGTGTATAGTGACAATTTATTCTGATTCAAATAGTATTTGTTTTGTTGCACCTGAAAGGACAAAGGTCATCATTTTGTCCATGGCTGAAGGGCCTTGTAGTAATATTTTCTGAGCTGCATTTTGAGATTCAGATGACGAACCCATACAGACCAAACTGGCGGTATTTAGGATGCAGCAACCCAGCTCTTGGAGGAAGGCTCTATGTGGAAAAGCAGGGTAGAAATCAGGACCAGAAGAGCTGTGGGGTCTAAGCTAATAAGTGCCTTAGAGAATAGTAAACGCGGAGCAGTAGCTGTCTTTGAGTGCTTCTTTTTTAATTTCAGTGTATGTTTCATTGTTTGGGTAAAATACAAAGACAGGCTTTTCATATGACTGGGCAATTGAAGGGCCTATAAAGAGTTTGCAAAAAGATGAAAAATGCAGCTGAGGCAGAAATTAATAATGAAATTAAATCACACTTGCTGTTTGCTTCTTAAAGGGCATGCTACTATTTACGGGGGGTTTTTTTAGGTTGTTGTATAATTTCAGAGAGATATATCCAGGCTGGCATTGACCCAGCAAAGCAAATTGTAAGTTTGTAGTTTTATTTTTATTTTTAATGTTCATGGACTATTATGGAATAATAACTCTACAGTTATAGAATTGGTTTTATTTCTTTGGTTTTGGGCCTGTTATCTTTTATATTTGATTTTTTTTTAATTGCATGCTGCTTTGGTACCTTTTGGTTGGGAAACGTTTTATAAATCTGCAGATAAATAATCAATCAATCAATCAATCATCAATCAATCAATCAATCATTAAGGGAGGAAAAACTCATGAGAAGAGACAGCAGCAACAAACATGTTAGTTCTAGCCACACATTGGAGGGAAGCCTCCAGTGCTCATGTTTTACAACAAGTTCTAAAGTATGCAGGAAGTCTCCATGAGTACAGGAGTACCACTTCAGAAAAGTGCACAGGTTGGATGGTAACTGAGATATCTTGTAACCCCCTCACATTTACTTAAAACATAATGGTCAATCCAGAAAAGAACTGTGTTCTCAGCTTAAACCGAGATTGGATCAGTTGTTGCCATTTGGGATGCCTTTTCTGATTCTTCCCCCCAACTTAGGGAGGGGTATTTGTCCCATTTGAAACAGCTGCAATGTCAGTTTGATCCTAATGATATATACTTTGATAAGTAGTGGCACACATCACTACCTCAGGGTTGATGTGGTGATAGATGTGTCTTCGGATGTGAGAAGTTTGCAAGGAGGTTGGACTCACCTATTTTTCTTAGATGACTAATTATCTGACAGCTCAAGTTGAAATCCAATACCAAGAATAATTAGTGTTCTGCAGTGTGGAGATGTATATCCCAACTAATGTGATTTCGACTTCAATAGCTGTGCTTTGACGTATGCAATTGATGTTGTGTCCTCTGATGTTGGTAGTTTTCAACCATGTCTGGGATTCTTTACTGTGATGTAGCTCTTTAGTGATTCTACTCTCACACAAAAAAATGTTCAGGATGTTCACAATACACCCTCATCAGATGAGTATGATATATGAAATGTTTTCCATAGAAACAAGAACTAGAATCATAGAGCTGTTTTGTGGCAGATATACTTTTTTTCAACTGAATGCTTGAGTGAACTGAACTTGAATGTGGATAATTGAACCTGAGACTGTATACATGCAAATCATCAAACTGTAGCCACTCCTAATTTGCACTGACAGCTGGCAAAATTGGACTATATCCAGCAAGTTAAATTTAACTAGCAACTAGAAGAATAACACAGCTAACTTTCTAGGGTGTTGGTGTGAATGAATGAGAAAGAATTAACTGAACTTTAAAAGTGCAGTACATAGAAAAAAAGAGTTCATGTGAGTTATCAGACATTTAACTTTTACTTTTTTTAAAAAAGAGACTTGGACAAGTGTTAGTTCTGTATGCATTCTGTACGGAGTTCTTTCATTTATTTTATTGAACAAAATTTCTTTGCTGTTTGATTATAATAAAACCTTCAAACAGTTTATAAAAAAATAAAACACAAAAGCTGTCAATAAAATGCTGTTAAAAACAAGCATTTAATGATTCGAAATATCATTAAATTCAACAATATACTAAAAAGAAATGTGTTTTACATGTGCTTCTACCAGGAAGGAGTCTTAAACTTCTACCAAGCAGGAGTGTAGTTGGTGTCAATAGACATGAAGTTCCAAGGTATAGGGTTTGTAGCCAGTTTTGGAATGTTATCATAGATTAAATTACTCTGGCCAGGTTGTAGATGGGGCTTATGTCAGTCATATGGCATTTGGGGAGTTTACACAGTGTTTATAAAGGAAAACTCCTTGAGCTTTTAATCATTTGGTCTGGCAGTTTACCTAAATTTGCCCTTTGTGGAGAATTCAGAGACTTCTGGGCTTCCTTGTTCTTAAGGCTTGTTAGCTTCCCTAAACTGTGATTTCAAAATCACTGCTTTTCATAGTTCTGTCCAAATAATGATTGGAGCAGAGCAATGGGATTAACAATTTAGTAGAGTTTGTGATTTCTGTCAACCAGATAAACGAAATCTTATCCCTTGTCAAAAAAGACTTTGATATGAAAACGAAAATGACAAAGTATGCAATATAAAATGGTGGCTCAGACTTGAAAAAGTGTGTGTGCCAGGGATAATTCTCTATCATCTATCTATCTATCTATCTATCTATCTAATTTTTAATTAGCATTTTTCAGTATAGAATAATAAAACTGTGTGTACAAAACCATAACATAGCCATAAAATAAACAAAAAATGAGCCATAGCTCACCAATAAAGATATATGTTCTTGCCCCTTTTAAGTTCAGATGGAGAAATAAAGCTGCATCAAATGTTTACGATTTTAAGGATAATAATAATGTACTCAAAGTACTCAACTTTTTGGGGAAAAAATGACACTGAAGTTCTACATCTTTTAATGCTCAAGAAACAGTATATTTTAACCAAGATGTAGACTCTGTCACTGGGTTATAGAAATATATATATTGTGTGTGTGTTGTGTGTGTGCATATGCACCCATGTTGATGTCCACTTGTGGGTTCTTCCATAACTCTACTGATTTTTCCCATCTTCAAAGTGGTATGCTAATAATTAATTTGCAGAGGGGCAGAGTAATTAATCTTAGCAAGACAGTACTGCATGATTGATCTTCTACCTTTAATCTAATTAGCCTGCACATAGGTGGGAGAATGTAATAGCTGAACACTTTAGAATAAGGCTTTGAGAAAAGTCAACCCTTTTTTTGATGACCCGCTGAGACCATTCCCATACATCACTTCTTGGGTAGTCATTAGTTGCATGTTTGAATTAAAAGGTGAGGAAACTGGGGAAGATCAAAAAACCTAGAGTAGGTTGAACATTCTCATTTTAAATGAGTCAGTCCTTTTGTACACTCTTAATAATGTATGATTATATCTTGATAGCATCAAATTTGGTTTGGTAGTAGTGGCCATAACAGCCATAGGTGAAAATCAAAGCAGCAAATATTTTAGATGTGCCAAACTTTCATATCATAGGGGAAGATTCAAGAAACAGTTCTTTGATGTTCACAAAACTTCACAAATGAAGACTGGCACTAAATTAAATTTCACTGTTTGATGCAGCATCCTATGTTTGGCCTACAAACCTGCATGATGGGAGACAGCCAGTGTGGAACTTTGCCGTGGTGCAAGCCAAGCAAGCAAGGTCTCACTGGGAGACCAGGGTGCAGATTCACACCAGGCAGATACCGAAGACATGCTTGGGGTTGCTGTGGTCAATGCTCCCCTCAGGCCCCTTATGGGGAGCCCCCTATACTATGCTGACCCTATCAAGTGCTATTTCCACCCTCATGCAAACTGTGTTCTTCCGCCTAACAAAGGAAAGCTATAATTTCACTGAGGGGAAGGCGGAGGAAACCCCCAACCAAGTGCCAATCAGGTTGATAGGGGGGGAAATCCTTTACAGCCATGTCAACCAATGACCCAAAATTGCTCAGTGAAGGCTCTAACCTGAGGGTGGGCAGGCGGACGGGAAGCTCTTAAAGCAAAAAGGCTATGAGATCCAGAAAAAAGCAGCCTTATATAGGCTTTTCCCTCATAGGTGGAAGATACTGGGCAAAACCTTGCCCAGTATTTTGCTGCAATCTATGGGTGTCGCCAGGCAAAGGCGTCCTGTGCTTATTAGGCCCGAACGGGGCTTACAGTCATAGGTCTGCCAGCTCCCTCAGTTTGCATTCCTTTGCTTATCTTTCAAAGGACATAAAAAGCATTGTGCTGAATCTGTCCAAACTCCAGTGTCCTGCTTCTACAGGGGCCACCCAGATGCCTTTGAGAAACCCTTCCACACTGATCCATTCAGCAACTGGCATTCAATGGCACATTGACCCTGCCCATGGTGGTTCCATTTAACCATCATCACTACTGGCAGACCTCTCCATTTCAAATTTCTATGACACCGTTTTCAGTAGGAATGGAGGAGAACTTTGTTCAGTTCACATATCACATATTAAGGACATATCTGCACTATACATTTAAATCACTATGTTGCAACTTTCACTGCATGGCATCCCCCAAATAATACTGGGAACTTTGTAAAGTGTGTCACGAGTTGTTAGTAGACCCCACTTCTCCTAACCTAGTAGCAATAGTAACAATACAATATGCACCCTTTTCCAAGACTTCTCTTTGTCATTGTTTTTAGTGCAAAACTGCAGAGCAAAGCCTGCAATGTATGGTTTTTTTTTTGTTTTCCCTGCTATTTTAGGGAAGGTGTCGGTGTGGGATTGACAGCCACCACTTTGCTGAAAAGCTCAGCCCACAATAGCTTAGACATCAAAAGCTCTGTGTTTCCAGGGATGCTTGAGGAATTTGATCCAGCTATTTACTGGATTTCATGCTTCTCTGGATGTTGTGATGCAGCTCTTGGCTGCTTGCACCCCTATACTTACACCATATCCCTATTTTCATAATGCACGTGTAAATAATATTTTGAATGGATTTCAAAAATGCAGATTAGCATGGAACTGGAATGGAATTACAGGTCAGAATACTGTATGTGGAAGTGACAAGGGCTGGAATAGACAGGTCCATCAGCTGTAGCAGGATACAAAGGAGAAACAAAGCAGATTTCTTTCATTTTCCCCACTGCTGTTACTGATGTGAAAAGTGCTGGACACCAGCTGTATAAAGGGAGTCCAAATTGGTGTGCATGTGATTTCAAAGCAAGCAATGGGGCCCTATACTAGCAATAACCCAAAAGTCAAAATGGATAGCAACCCAGAGAGAAAGAAGTCATTCTTTAATGTATGAACTTGAAGCTGTTGACAGAGTTCCATTTACGTTTGCAGTTTTGAGGATGAGTTTATCTTGAGGATCTTAAACCCAGTATGGATTAGACTGAGGATTTATCAGAGACAGAGAGAACAGTCTGATCTGAGTGTAGCAATCCCTTATCTTGTCAATTCTGTTTGAAAATGACAAACACATGGAACCTGGTGTGCTTGGCCAATAGAAAGCTGATGTCAGAAGGACTGGAATGCCACTGAGCATGAATGACTATCTTCAGTGACACAGAATAGGTAGCCCTTCTCCTCACAAGATCTTCATTTGCTTCTATTTTTTTTTAGTAGGCAGCCCATGCTGTAAAATAAAGTTCACATGACATTTATATTTCTACTATTTATGAGGCAATGAGGCAATCCTTTTTTATGGCCTTCTCTATTTCCTCTCACTCTTCCCCCATCACATTTTCAGACTATCTTAACCTCTTTTTTCTTCTTATCCTTTGGCAATAATGAAATAGGGACTTTAAAAACTGGTTTATTTTATTCCCTTTCCATAATACAGGACAAATGGCAACCAAGGGCGTAGCCTCTCTCCTCATATTTCCCTCTGCCCCTCATCAATGGCATTTCCATCCCATTCTCAAAAAAAAAAAAAAAGGACAGGAAAAACCTTTGCTCCTCAAGATGTTGTCAAACTACAATTTCCATCATCCCCAGCAAGCATGATCAATGATCAGGGTTAATGGAAGTTGCAGGTCAGCAACATCTGCAGGGCCAGAGGTTCCTCAAACAAGATTAAAATTATAATTTAAAAAATCTGTTCCTAAGTTTCTCACTGGGCATCCTAACAAGACAATTCAACCCTGGTTAGGCAGCACCAGATCATTACAGAGCATCAGAGCTGGCATAGCAATTGGGCCTGAATTGGCCTGATGCCATCAAGTAGCAGAACTGAGTTGGGTTCCAAGAAGCTCATGGCAACACTCGTGGTTCTCCAGCTTTCCCCACATTTTATAATCACAGGTGTAGATTAGGCTGGGATGTTCAGGTCACCCAGTGAACTTCATTTCTGGGTGTGGATTTCTACCTGTGTCTCTTCACTCTCTCGGTCCAATAGTCTTCATCTGACGACACATCTTCTTATTCTCATCTTCTTATTTGTATCTGCTGATCAGAATAAAGAAATAGACGCACAGGCTGGACTGAGGTAGGGCCTCTTTGTTCAAGATTAAACCCATAAAATCCCCTGCAGAAGGAAAACACTATTGATGTAGGAAGAAACCTCAACCTGAAAGAAACTGCAGCTGCTAAGCCCTGCCTTCAGGAAGAAGAAGAAGAGAAGAGTTTGGATTTGATATTCCGGTTTATCACTACCCGAAGGAGTCTTAAAGCGGCTAACATTCTCCTTTCCCTTCCTCCCCCACAACAAACACTCTGTGAGGTGAGTGAGGCTGAGAGACTTCAAAGAAGTGTGACTGGCCCAAGGTCACCCAGCAGCTGCATGTGGAGGAGCGGAGACGCGAACCCGGTTCACCAGATTACGAGACTACCACTCTTAACCACTACACTACACTGGAAGTGGCAACATGGCTGTTCAGCCTGACTCCCATTCCCAGGCCACACTAAGAAAGTGAGTAGGAAGGCCTATGCTACTCTACCACCCCCCGAGACCCCATAGCTTCAGGATGATGAAGCAGTTTACCCTCAAAAGCAGGGCCTATTCCACCCCCAGAGCCAAGAAATTAAGCATCATGGCCAGCTCATAACCCAGACAGGGATCACCTGGCTGAAACATAATTTATTTATTTTTATTTTGTTTCATAAAATTTATGCACTGCTTGATTGTAAAACAAAACCAAACCTCAAAGTAGTTTACAGAAAAATAAAACAAGGAAATCGAGGAAAGTCCACAACCCTACTTTAAAACACATAAAAGTTAAAATAATAATACAGATTCATATTACCTCAACTTCCTAAGCTTGTCAAGACAGGAATGTTTTTTAGCAAGCAATGGAAAGAATACAGTGAAGGCACCTGCTTGATCTCAATATCAGGGAGTTCCAAAGTGCAGGTGCTGCCACACAAAATGGTTGAGTTCTTCCAGCTGCAGAATGAGTATTATGTGGCTATTGCCAATTCCACCAATCAAAGTGGTTGAATGGGCACATGTAGGGTAACTGTTCCCTTCCTGTACCTAAACACCTAAAGTGACTGAATCAAAGACCAGATTAACCTGGTTAATAATATGACAGATGGTTGTATTATTAGGGAACTGCTAGTCATGGTGTCTTGCCACGAAATATTATGCACTGTATGCACACTTTACCTAGTAAGTGCATTTTTGTGCAAACTGGTTAACCGGAGAACCATAGGCGTAGCCAAGATTTCTTGGGGGGGCAAGGCTTTTGTTAGGGGAGGGGCAGAACCTCAGTTTGCTATGTATTTTTATTGATTGTTATTGATTGGGGGGCAGCTACCCCTCCTTGTCTCTCTGCATGTGGAGAACTGACTTGCCTGCAACATTTGGAGAAGTGCAAATTTCAAAGGATATCTCTGTGTTGGTTTGTATATTGGTCCAATAAATAAAAAGTATGCATTTTTTCATTAGCATGTCAACACAATCTAATCTCTCCCTATCCTTACTTGAAGCCAACTAATTATGTTATGCATCATATCAAAATATTCAGTTTTTGAATACTTTGCACCAGACGGATTTTTTTGACCAATTAGCCATTTCACACAAAATAACTGTGAATGGAAGATGCAAAGGAAGTTACTGTGAGATCCTTTCAGGAATAAATGGGCATGAGTGTTAGCAACACACATCACTTTCAAAATCTTGGGCATTGCAAGTGGATGAATAATAATACAAATTAGCCACCTATAAATGCACCTCCTCAATCAAACACATTTGATTGAGATTTATTCTTCAGAGACCTTGGAAGAAACACACACAACAAGCTTATTTACTTTCCACATTTACAGGATGGGTCAGGGCTGAAGTCATTGGCAATGCGATTAATGGAAAGCTCACCCTTTGGCTGCTGGCATTGTGTATTCAAGTGCAAGCTGTATTCTGCTTGAGTTCAATTTTTGATGCTCTCTGACCCTTACTCCACCATAAATTATCAGATGTATTCATCAGATGACAGCAGAGGCTTGGATGTGCTTTACAAAGGAGAAGAAAATATTATATCCTTGTACTATCTGGTGACCTGATCCTATAGAGATCCAGATCTACTCAGGCATTCTCACTCATGTGATTCTAATCAGTCCACTGTGAGAACTGGACTAGATTGGCTACTGACCTGATGCAGCAAAATCCAATAAAAAAAAATGTGTATAGCAGCCAAAACTGCATACAAAAAGAAATTGTATTGGGAGAAATTATCACTAAAATAATGGCAAATTTTCATAGTTAAAAAAAAATCATCATAAAAATAGGGGTAATATTTGGAACTGAACTCAGAACTGGAAAAACGAGAAAGGAGGAGAAACAGAAATTGACAAACTTATCTGCCCCTAGTCCCTTAACATAGGTTTCTATATCATATGGGAACCTAAGTAAAAAGCAGCTCTCCACTTCAGACATGAAGTCCCTCATGTAGGGATGAGCAATCAAGAACATGATGCAGTGGGAAGGAGCGGTGAGTGTGTTTTGTTTCCCCACCACATGCAAAATGGAACCTCGTGAGAGGAAACGCCTGAGCTGGGCAACTGAATGATTAAAGTATGGTACAAAATTCGCTGCATTTATGCACTGTGAGAACCTGTGGCATTGATACAACCCAGGGTATTGGGTTGTATCTTGGAATCATGGAATCATGATTCAAAAGTGGGCCACTACAAGCTAGTATTAATAATTTCAGCTCAAATATTCCTCATGGTTTTGTGAATAGGTGACTTTTTCCATAAAGCTTATTTCATTCAGCTAATGCAGAATTCAGTGGCCAGGTTGGTCACTGGAGCAAGACGGCATATTAGACCGATCCTGTTCCCACTGCACCAGTTACCAATTTGTTTCCGGGCCCAATTCAAAGTGCTGCTTTTGACCTATAAAGCCTTAAATGACTCAGGACAACAATACTTCAATGACTGCCTCTTTCCATATGAACCTACCTGGACCCTGAGATCTTCTTTTGAGGCCCTTCTTCATGTGCCTCCTTGAAAGGTCCAGAGGGTGACAGGAGAATGGGCCTTCTCTGCAGTGGTTCCCTATCTGTGGAATGGTCTCCTCAGGGAAGTTCAGCTAGTTTCTTTGTTATAGACCTTTAGGTTCCAGGCAAAAACATTTCTTTTTAACTAGGCCTTTGGTTGATTTGATTGACATCCTATGCCCTTTTAAAATGGGGGGTGGGTGGGTTGCTGGGTTGTTGCCAGACCTGTTGGATTCTCTTCATAGAATCTGGGAGGTCCCGTCTTGTCCTTTGCCTCTGGCAGCAGAAAGTATTGGCCCAGCCCTGGGCTTTCCTTCAATGTCTGCTTGCAATCAGACATTCTTGAAAACCCAAGGCCATGAAAAACATTCCCTTCTTTGAAAGAGAAGTCTGTCCCCATTCCACACATCCTTTAAGTTCTAGACGTAAGAGGGAGAAAAATGGATCTTCACAATAATAAAGGTGATGACAAAGAAATAGCTTCATATAGGGAGGAAGTGGGGAAAAAATAGTTGTCTGCTTCTTTTCTTTTAGCATGATATATAAGGGTCAACCTCCGCTTGTTATAGATTTCCCGTAGTGCCGCACGATAAATACTTCTTCCTCTGAAGCTAATAACAATTTCTTCCTTATTTTCTTTCTCCACCACCCCCAGGGCATCAGCTATTATTTCCCAAGGACCCGTGAGACTAGTAGCACGATCTCAGAGTGGCTATGCAATTTAATCTTGTCCAATACAAATTACCATGGGGCAAAATGCTCTTTCAGAACTGTGGGAGGCTTGAAATTATGTAGATGTAACCTAATGTTCCTTAGTCTTCAGAGAGCTGATTTCTGTTACAGGGAGAAAGGGGAATTCCACAGCATGGGGTGAAGGCCACAGGTAGCTTGTGAAAGCTTGGCAGGTCTAAGTATGGTAAGTGACTGTGTGGGATAATGCCTAGGAACGCCCCTGTACACCAATTTGAGTTCCACTGTGAAAGAAAGGCAGTCATAGTATTATTGTCATTTCCTCCCTGGTGACACTCATGAGGACAATGAATGGGAGGAAAGACATCCAAGTGGGAGGTCCTCCCATTGAGACTCTCCTTTCAGAAGCCCCCTCTCCTTTCAGACCCCCTCTTCCTTGGCTCAGAGCAGCAGATAGGCTTAACTAATGCGGGGGGGGGGATTACTCTGCTGCGAGTGGGGAGGATTTCCTTGGCAGAAACTGAGCTGTGATGGGAGGAAGAAAGCTAGGCATTGTCTCTGAGGCAATTGGGCACCTCAAATCCATTCCTTAAGTATCTCTTGTGTGATTTCTTGGAAAGACACCACAATTAAAATGGAGTGGTTGCTCTTAACCATCCACTTTTTGCAGAGGCAGCCACCTAGGTGTTTGGGGAATGCACTTCCCATCATTGGCCATGCTAGCCCGGGCAGATGGGCAACTCCAGGGGTCCAGATACCCCTACTCAATTGTCACACCTATTTTATTCTGCTCCATAAAACAAAGGCACCCAAGAGCTTCTGCTCCAGGTCTTGCAAGCCAAGGGGACAACTTAGAAAATACTTGAGGGGATGTATAAAGGATGGAGCATTGCACGTTCAAATGGAACGGAATGAGGTTTGAGTCACACAAACCCAAAATGTACTTGACCAATCCTGTTGCAAGTTGATTGGTCTCCAGGGATAAAAACTGGTGTTAATGTTCCTTACAGATTGCCCTGTCGGTAAAGCACTGGAAAAGCTTAATCAGCTAAGCTCAGACTGATTACTATAAAGTAAATGACTTCTACAGTACAGCTGTAAGAAGTGGAACAGAAGTCTTGAAAATTTGTCAACTACTTAATGGAGCAAGTTGTCTTCTCAGAAATATTCTTGGCATTGTGTTTGAATAGCCAAACTGCAAGCCAGCATGTATCACTTAGAAAATAAAGTTGTAAATGCCAGATTCTTTTTGTACATTTTTTGCCATATTGCTCTCACCACCTGCTTATTTTCAAGTCCATCTTTGCTTTCCTTCCCCCTTCTTATTCAAATGTCTATCCTCCTCCTCCTCCTCCTCCTCCAGTTCTACATTTATCTGACTGTCTCTGAATCCCTGCCTACCTTATCCTTCCTGTCAGCACCTTCATTTGTCCTTGCAATAATCTATTTGTACAGAGAAAGCATTCACACATAAAGCAATGATCACTTTTTCCGAAAGAGTACTTTGAAATAATTGATTGTGCCATGCTCCAGAACTGGAATGTTTACTTAGATTGGAATAATTGAAGGTCAATTTAATCGTCCTGATCCAGATTTTGTGTGTGTGTGTGTGCACATGTGAGCGCGCATGTGTCTGTGTAGATGCTTTTATTCACATAAGTGGATGGAGGAGAATCTATATAAGTGAAGAGAAATATTTTTTCCTCAAACTTTTTTCCACCAAAGTGTCCAGAGACTCAGCTATACAGCTGCAAATAAAACATTTTATGTGTGTTTTAAGTGCAATATGCAATGTGGCACTAGATGGCGAGGGTGAGCCTTATGGAGAATTCAATGTATTTTTTTAAAAAAATACTTTTTGGGCTTTTTTTTTTTTTAAAAAAAAGGTTTTCAAAATGCTTTTTATATGTGTGTAGATTTCACCCAGGACAGTGTACAAAAGCTGCTACTGTTAAAAATAATACTAAAAACAAAACCATCAACTTGAGCATTTAATGAGTGGTGCAGGTGAGTGATATAGGTTGAGATCCAAGTTGTGCTGCATTTTGTCTCTTTCCTTCATTCCTTCCTTGAGCAGTATCCTCCCATATTATGTCATGAACTGATTTTGAGACTGCCCACATTTCAAAAGCCGTCTTCTACTGGGTTGGCAGTCTGATAACAAGCATGGAACTTGTTCAATATTTTGAAACATGGATGGACAATAGATCTGGAAATAGGAGGATATATCATGCCATTAAAACTGTTGGCAGAAATTAATTATAGCTATTGAAAAGTATTCCGGGCAAGGCAACATTAGTGCTATGCAGTGGTATCTCAGGTTACAAACACTTTGGGTTACAGAATCCGCTAACCTGTAAGTAGTACCTCGGGTTAAGAACTATGCCCCAGGATGAGAACAGAAATCGTGTGGCGGCTGCGTGGCAGCAGCAGGACGCCCCATTAGCCAGGGCCATCTTAAGCATATGCGGCATCGGGGTGCAAAGATCCTCCCAGTGCCCCCCCAGGTTGCCAGGATTTGTCAACCTTTTTTTGGGGGGGAGCCCAAAGTTGTTGACCCTTTTTAGGGCGGGCCAGCGAGGCACTGGCCTGGCCAGCTGCCTCAGCAACGACAGAGGATCCAGAGGCAGCAAAGGCAGCAGAGCAAGGCCGGGCACGGGGGGGGGGCAAGCAGAGCCCAACACAACAACAGTCGAGTCCAAGGTGATGGCAGCTGAGCGAAGCAGGGTGCCTCGTGTGAGCAGCATGCGCTGGGCAGGCCTCTCGATGGCCTGCCAATCCCATGCGCACAGAAGAGCGGAGCAGGCCGGCTGCCTCAGTGCCTCACTCACCCACAGCAGAAGAGTTGCGGCGCTCCAATGGGCTCTGCTCCACCCAGCGGCGGCTGTCAGCTCTTCCCAATCCCCAGACTTCAAATCTCAGCCCCAAACTCTCAGTCTGGCATCCCCAAGAACCCAGTGCCCGGGTGCCCCGCACCCCTAGCGCCTATGGGTAAGACAGCCCTGCCATTAGCTAAAGTGGTACCTCAGGTTAAGAACAGCTTAAGAATGGAAAGAAAAGAAGTTAATATGCACTAAGCCAAACTCCACTCCAGGATTTCTCAGACCTCAGTTATAACTGCCAGAAGCTAGAGCATAAGATGCTGTCCTTTTTCAACCCTTCACCTATTTCCCCGTGCCTTAAGGTCAGAAATAAAGGTCCTTCTTTTGTGCCAAATGTACTGGACCAAAAACTTATCCTGCAGTTTTAAACCATTCTCCTTCAATTACTGGGAAAACAAATATCATCCCATAATTATCAAAAGGAAGAGAAACTTTCAGTGAAATTCTCATCAGTAAGGTTCAGGGTCTTTGCCATGCTTAGCTAAATTTTGATCCAAGTAAGGTCTGCTTTGCCAGCATGTTCCTTACAAAGCATATCCCTGCTGCCAAAATGATTCAACTCTCCACTCACTAGCAAAGATTTAAAGAGAAGCACTGAACTTTCAAACAACCTCACCCTGATCTCTGAAATCCTGGCAGTCAAGAGCTTCAAAGAGCAGCATTGCCTGATGTCACTGACATGTCAGGTGATTGACAAGTGATTCCACAACCCAGCATAGGGGAAGATATCATTAGGTTGCACAGAGCATTTTTTTCATATCAGGAAGTAGAGGCAGCTGGAGAGGCTGCAGATTGTTGGAAACTTGTGCTGCAAAGTAACACACACCCAAACTACCCTTGGCCACTACACAAGGATATGGAACACTCAAATCCTGGTACCCACTGAAATTCCAGTGACATTCTAAATAATTCAGTGCTCTGCAAATGGAGCAGATAAAGGAAGCTGATTTCATATGAGAAAACTTTTCAGAAACTGAAGGGCAGATATTGTCACAGCACTAGTGCCCATTTAGGTTACTGAGCAGCAGGAGGGGGACTTTTCCCCAGTGGCTCAATCTTTCTGGAAATAGATGAGAACTGTTGAGCCCCCATCTTTACAGGCATCCAGGAGAATCCTAAAGGCTCATTTGTTTTCACCGGCGTTCTCCTAAGTTAATATTTCTAACGTCGTTTGGTGGATACCTATTTATTTATTGTAGGAAGACGATATGCATTGGTAGTTTATATTCATTTATTTGCAGTTACTTTAATAGCAGTCATATTGCATTATATTATTTAAGCCACCTTGGGAGGGTTTTTCCCTCTTAAAGGTAACCTGGGGGGGTTAATAAAAGTAGTGATCTAAGGCCATAATCTTGTGAAGAGAAAGAACCTTGCCTTTCTCACCTTTTGAGGAAAATATGCACTAATCCCTAATTTTCACTGTATAACTATATGAAACTATCTTTTGCGTGACCAGGCAGCGACCGTCCCAGCCCCCAGGGACCACCTGAAAGGAATAAAGACTCATGACAGCGTGTTATGGAATTAAAGTTTGGCCACCACTTTATTAAACTTTCAAATGTAGGAAGACCTTGGCTTAGGCATTGGGCGTGTATCCTTCCCAGCCCCCCAACTGGGGGAATTGGGGCTCCTCAAGGTAAATGGGATATGGGGATGCCCTGCAAGACACATGTGTATGCAGGCAGCCCACCCTATATCCCCGCACGCAGGGTAGTTCACTGACAACCTTTCAGTGTATGGCCAGTGAAACCTATATTACAACCCCTTTAAGAGAGGATGCTGGAATTGCCACCGCAGGGGAGGAGTGAGTCATCAATTCAACCCTCCCCCCCCCATTTAGCAAAGAAAAGACTAAAGGATTCCACCCAAGGCCTTAAACTGCCAAAGTTGTGACGAATTGCTACGGGGAAGACAAAGCCTGCCAATGCAGGAAAATTTCTTCCCAGTTCAAGAGCAACCAGTCCAAAGAACGTAGCATCCCCCACTAAACAGGAAGAAAAAGGTTAATGTGCAAACAAGAAACATTAAACAAAGGGAGGGTTGGGTGGGTGAAACTCCTGAGCCGACTGCCTGGCTGCTGCCAGCTTCACCCCCTATTTATGTGACTGGCTCCACCTGCCAGCAGTGTAATTTGACTTAACTGAGGCTGGTCGTGAACCTACAAAGAATAACATTGAGAGGCAGGCCAGCCCATACAACTGGTAAGTTCCCTGGGGTCCGAAGTGCCGCACATGATCCCACAAAGGGCACCCATGGTATAAAGTGTGAGTGCATCAGACCATAGCTCTAAGCTGCCCAGTATTGTCTACTTGCAGAACTGGGGTGGGAAACTTTAGCCTTCTATGTGTTGCTGAATGACAACTCCAATCAGCCCCAAGCAAGCTTGGTAAATTGTCTGGGATGATGGGAGTTGTATTTCAGCAGCATCAGAAGGGGTAGAGTTCCCCACACCTGTGGCAGAGATCTCCATCAGAGTTGCCTGGGATGCTTTAGCTGGAGATGCTAGAATTGAACCTGGGACCTTCTGCATGAAAATCATGTGCTCTACCACTGAGCAGCCTCTTCCTCACCCTGCCCAGTGTAGATGACTGCAGTTTACATATACACGTGTATCTAAAATCAAGTAATCCAAATGCAATGCAAATTGAAAAGGAACATATTTTTCATTGATATATCCTTGCTTAAAATCATGACTTTGAATTTGCTTCTAATGATATTAAAGGTGCAATAGTTTTACTCCCAGAAACGCATGGCAAATGTAATTTTTTTTTGCCAACTGGGATGAAAATCAGCACAATGCCTTTTAGGATCAGGGGCAAGGGGATTTTAGATAAAGAGCAGTGGTGCTTATGAAAATCAAATGAGATGAGTCAAGGCAGGAAAAGGACAGATAGAGTAAATGGATTTTTTTTTCCCCAGAGAGAGATATTGATGGATGCTTCTAGGGTTATGCATGCCACTTAGCAGCAAATATAGTGTGAGCTGGGAAGGGAGAGAAATCTGCAAATAAACAGGGAGGTGTAAAAGATAATCAAGGGTGAGAGGCATGTGTTGGTAATAAAATGGAAAGGACAAAAATAGTCTAAAGTAGCAGCTATAGAAATAAATCAGAGAACATAGATGCAAAAGGTGTATATTGTCTAAGACTGTGTGGGAATAAATTGTTCCTTGGAAACTTCATATTGGCAAAAGAGACAGCAGGCCATGGCTAGGCATGCTTTATAGACAGAGCAGACAGTTGCAACACAAATGATGGAACTATTTGCCCTCAGTGTTTGCAGGAGAAGATGGTATGACATGACTAAATTTGTAGGGTGAAGGGAACTGCACCTGCCAAATGGTAATGAGCCTTGCCAAAGCAGTGGTGATGGCTGTGGCCAGGTGAAATTAATCCTACTGCTCTAGAAAGCATGTCAAGATATGGGAAAACAAGAAGAACAAAAATGTAAAACATTTATGTAAAGGAAAGCTATAGTGTAAATGGGGGTTAGGCAAATCTGTCATTTTGGCTTCTTTCAGTTTAAAGTTTTCCAGTCTTAAATTCATTTACCCACATTCCCACACAAATTTGCATTTTAAAAAAAGTCCCCTTGAAAATTCATCAGCATTATAGTGCCCATTTCTCCCAATACAGTCATACCTCGGGTTAAAGACACTTCAGGTTGAGCGTTTTCAGGTTGCGTTCCGCAGTGATCTGGAAGTAACGGAATGGGTTATTTCCGGGTTTTGCCACTCACGCATGCGCAGATGCTCAAAATGACATCACATACATGTGCAGAAGTGGCAAATCGTGACCCGCGCAGACATGCAGACATGGGTTGCGTTCTGCTTAGCATGAAAATGGGACTCCAGAATGGATCCCGTTCGCATCCAGAGGTACCACTGTATACCCAATTTTGCACAGAAATTTTTCCTAATATAAACTTTCTTTTTTTTTTTGCAAAGACAGTTCCCCAACTATAAAGCATGTTTGTTTGTTATTTTCACTAATATATGCATTCATATGCACACTGCATCTTAGCATATGCATTCTTGTACACGTCACTCAACCAAAGAATTGCATCCCAAAATTTAGAAAAATGAAAATTTTGAAGGATGGCTTGTTTTTGAAGTTGTGAATTGAATAATCACACCTGAAAATGCTAACTGAATTTAATTTTTCCCCCACCCCTAAAAGTAAGCAAACATAAAAGAGACAAAAAAAGAATGAACATCAGCGCAAATTAATAATATGCATAACCCCCAATCCTAATTTAAAAGAGAGAGAGTATTCATATCCCCATCCCCAAAGGAGACTGACATCCCCTGCATCGACGTCCCCCCAGAAAGCAGCTGTATGTGTTTGTGTGTGTTTGTGTGTGTTACTCATATTCCCTAACACATTCATCATCATCAACCTTTTATTCGACCGTCAGTCAGAAAAAGTACATTTGTCAAAACACAGTTAAAAGCTCCAGGAAGATTTTAAAACTTAGCCAACACTAAAATGGGCTAAACAGATAGCCCCATGTCAATACAGTCAATTATAGTCTTGCGACGCTTAAAAGCTAAAAAAAGAAATTTGGCCACCAAGGAAGGTATAGCTCTAGTGCCGTTATTCAGCAAGTGTAAAACCTGGTTTTCTCCGGATAGGAAGCTAAATTGACATAGGAGTGGGTCTATAAAGTTTTGTCTAAGCTCTGCATAAGAAGGGCAAGTCAAGAGGATGTGTTCGGTGGACTCAACCACACCCATGGCACAATGACAGGTTCTCTGGGCGTATGGTACTCCCCTGTACCTTCCCCACAATATCGCAGAGTCAAGGACATTTAATCTAGCCGCTGTAAGAAGTCTATGGTATTCCACATAGTGAATTTCTGCAAGGTAGGGGGCTGGTATGGTCCGATAAATCTGGTCCCCTAGGAACATCCCTGGTTTTACCTGGGCTATGTCCTCTTGTCTGGCAATGTCACTCAGTCTCTGGGAGATCACAGCTCTAGCTTGATTGTACGTCATAGACTCAAAGTAAAGGTGAGACAATCCGCAGGATTGAACCTCGTTAGTGACCTCCCTTTCCCACGATGATTGGAAATCGTCCCTCAATATCAAGGGGGCAATACCCACTGGTTTAAAACAAAGCTTGAGCCATAGCCAGAGCTTCGTCTTCAAGGCCACATGCCGTAGAGCTTGCCAGCCGACCTCTAATCTCATAACCGCACCCGCTACCGAGGGGGGAATCCTAAGGATGGCTCTAAGGAATCGCGTTTGGATAGAATCCAATTTCAAAAAATCCCTATGGGAGCCTAAAGAGATGCCCACCAAAAGAAGGGGGAGGACTTTCATTTGAAAGAGTCTCAACGCTATCTTCACTGATTGAGCCTGATTCTTAGCATATAGGGATCTAATCTGGATGGCTGCTTTAGATGCGTTAGTTGTTATATAGTCTCTATGGGCCAGAAAAGACCTATTTGACCGTATTACTTGTCCCAGATATTTAAAGCAGTTAACCTGCTCTAAGGGGATCCCGTTCATCGACCATCGATGGAGTCTCAGTCGGGCAGAGAAGACCATGATCTTGGTCTTAGCATAGTTGGGTTGGAGCTCGTGCTGATCACAGTAGTCATGTAGAGCTTGCAACATTATCCTCAGTCCAATAGGGGATCTGGCAAGAAGTGCGGCGTCATCCGCATACAGAAGAACATTTAGAGATCGGCCTGCTAATTTGGGAGGGTGGAAAGCATCATTGGCCATGTGAGTCACCAGTGAGTTAATGTAAAAATTAAACAATGCAACAAACACATTAATAATACTAATCTTAGGAAACTAGGAGGACTTATACTGTAAGAGGCAATGAAAGTGATGGAACATAACAATATGGGAAGGAAAAACCAAATGTCCACATGTGTTTACACTGTTTTTAGTTTAGCAACCCTTTAATTACTTTTTTGAATTTTTTAAGTTGCTGGTTTGTTTGTTTGTTTTAAATTGTTTTTACTGATACTTTTATTGTTTTGTTCTATTAGTAAACTGCTTTGAGGTTGTTGATTTTTACAATCAAGCAGTGTAGAAATCTTGTGAGAATAAATAAATAATATTACCTATCCCAGATTTGAACGGTGCCTTCCTGCAACTGTGTTTAAGTAGAACCAGATGCTTGAGCTAGGAATTCTATCCCAAAGTTTGCTTGGAGTGACCGGTTTTGCCAGTGCAGTTGCTTTGATTTCACGACTGTAGTGAAGGAGAATAAAACAAGGCAATAAATTTCATTACCTCCAAGCCTCTTGCAAGTCTGATGCATTGTGTTGTGATGTGCCCTGAGAACACAGTGTAGGAGTGAAGAAGTACTGAAGCTAATATACCTAGGTAGCAAGGCAAAAATCTATGCTTTAGATAAAGTTTTGCTTCTCGTCAATTTACATGTGCAAAGGGGAGATGTAAAATGATGTGATGGAAAAAAAATGAGAAGAGGTGGGAGGTTCCCTTCTTACCTTGTAGAAAATGACAAGTTTCAAAAAGTTACCTGAGATTCTAAGCTGTTGGTAGTCATGTATCTAAATGTGACCCCACCTTGAGTTTCTTGGAAATAAATAAGATAAAATAAAATAGAGACAGAGTGGGGCAATCACATAGAAGATATCATTATTTCCAGTTCTAGACTGGCACATATTCATCCCCCAACTTCAGACATTTGTCCATGGTCATGTGGTCTAGAAGCATGTTATTTTGGGTTAAATCCCATTTAAGTCCTTGAATAATTCATATTGTGACTTTGGAGAAAAAATCTGCACTCAAAGGCTTGTAGAAGATGAACAGAATTAATCACAGAAAGAAAAAGAGACAATAAAATCAAGGCCTGAATCACCCTATTGTAATCCAAGAAGTCACGTCATAGGTAATGAAGTTAGCAATGATTTATTTAAAAGTTACAAGGCAATAACTCCGTTTTCTATTTTCTTCACAACATCCCATTTATAAATTAATGCATTTTTTGATCAATGAAAATTGTTTTAAAGTATTTTTATTTTTAACCTTGAGGTTAACAGACAAAGCTCTGCATAACTTCAATGCTGAATGTGAGTTTTGGCTTCTGCTGGTGCTGATTCATTCTGAGTCATTGTGTAATAAAGCTGGTGTTATCATTGCATGAGCGTCCTTGTGGTTAGATTTTTTTTTTTTTGCAATTTTCAGAAATTGCTTTAGGTCAGATGAAAAACTCTTGGTTCTGTTCTCATTTTCATTTCCTTAGCTTCTATTAGACTCTGCAGGGTGGCATCAACAGCAAAATTGGTCAGAGATGCAAATCACTTCCAGGGAAAACAGTATCATTATCTCTGTCACCATATTTGTTGGAGTCTTACAGATCCACCTTGACCTCTTCATGTTTTAATTATTGTTGTTATTATTAATAATATTTTCTTGTACAGGCCACCTAATATCTGTGCAGACCACTTAGTAAGAGGTGTACAGCATGCGTAGATCTATTCATATACACACCTTGCCCAAGGGAATCATTCTGAGTCACCGTAGGAAATTAAAGTGGTGTCGTCACCAGTGAATTTGCATGTATTTATACATTTTCATCCCATCTCCCTTTATGAATTGTTTCCTATGAAACATCTCAACATGATCTAGCAACAAGGAACATCAAAAATGAAAACCCATATAAACCAATTTCATACACAAAAACAGCTACAATTATTTCATGTATGAAATTGGTTGCAAATCCAGTGCAGACTGGGACAGTTCAGTTGTGGTGGGGGGGGGGACTATTCAAATGATCCAAATTTTATATACAACTTCATTTCCAAACAAATTGCATTTTCTTTTTTAAAAAAAATGTTGGTCATTGGAAGTTGGTATTTAATGCGGGGCACTTTCATCCTCTTTGTTTCTGGTTCCTGGCAGTTGGAGAGGGAAAGGTTGGGTCATGTGCAGAATCTGCTTAATTCTTAATGTGTCCATGAAGTTCCATATGACTTTTATTATGGAGTCCCTTGTCAAAACCCCATCAGTTTACCTGGCTGAATACGCATAAATGAATAATGATGACCTGTTACAATGTATCATCAACTCTTCTCTGATACATTATTAAACATTTGCACTTTCCTGATGGAAATTTCTTGAGTGACAAAGCATTTGAGCAAGGAGGTTTGTTATCTTCGTAGTTTGGAAACTAATCATGTTGGATCAATGAATTCTCACTTCATTAGCAGGAATAGGTCTTTCAGTGTTAGAGCCTTTATGAGCTTGTTGATTGGGGTTGCCAATGATTTTGCTGACCACTGTAATGAAATCTCTTTCTTGATTCGTTTTGGTTGCCGAAGTCTAAGCTTAATGAGAGCAACTTTTCTTTGCAAGAATAGTTAAGGTAGGAAGAGGTAATGAATGTTCTTCCATGGACTTGGGATCTCACTGGGAGCAATTAATTCTCTGTTTATACAACATAGTAGTAGAAACATGCAGTTTTATTTTGTTTTTGAGATGTTGCGAGGATAATCTATTAACAGGGCAGGAACAGACACAAATAAACCAAAAGAGCTGGGTCAAACAGAGAGACATGCTGTTTTCTGTAACAAAACACTAAAAAGTATATTCCCATTTTTGCACTGGCTATGTACCTAAAGAACCTGTTTTACTTCTGAGAGAAACACAACCATTTTGTATTGATTGTTGTTAGGATGAAAATCCAGATACCTTTGACTCCTTTCTATAAATCTTCTTTTGGCGTCCAGCTGCCGCCTATTTGTTCCATCTCCAGCTGAGAAAATAATGAGTAATGCTTCTCTGAGCTTTGGATCCCCAGATCTGTGATTAGGAAGGCATGTTTATTTGGTATTTGTCCATCACCACATTGGACAAGAGCCTCATGAATCAAGTGCTGATTTCTTACATGTTCGAATCATGTAGACAGTTCAACTCAGGATACAAAAGCCACAAACCAGATGACCCCAGAGAGCCACATCAATTCCACTACTAGCTATATAACCTCTATGTTTGGTTGCTATAGTCCCTCATTCTAGGGAACTGCAAGAAATTAATTGTGGTTTTGTCTTAGGGCTCATCCACACTTCTGCTTGTCCCATGCCTACAAAGCATGGGCTCAAGTGGTTTTCTGCTTGACCCGCATTTTCTAGGCATAGGTCTGAATGGTTTCCTCCTTCCCCATGGAAAACCTGCTCTTTAATGCTAAAGTGGAACAAACATTCTGGAGAAAAACTCAATTGCATATTGCTCTGATTGACCACTAAAGAACTTTTTTTTCTGGGGTAAGGCAGCAGGACAAGAGCCCTTAGCCTCCTGTGTAGGCTGCAAGCTCCACCCAACCCCACTTTCTCTGCTCCTATATATCTTCAGCCTCTCCATCCATTGCATTTACTTCCCCTTGGTATACTGCATAAGCATAAGTAGCCTGTGAGAGGTTCAAAGTATACATTAACAGCGGCAGTGTACAAAATGGCAGGCTGTACACAGCATGGCACCTTAGCATTCATGCACATGTTTTTGTCTATGTGTGCACAAGAGATATCTACCCATCCTTCCTTTAGATTTAACATTTTGCAGATCCCGGGTACTAAATCCTTAAGAATGGCAACACTACCATTTGTGCTAACATAATTTTAAGAAGGTAATAAAGGGACATAATAGGGACAATGATTTAACAGGGTCAGTGACCAGACAAAATGGATGTGCATTTATTTTGGAATAAATGAAGAACAGGGCGCATTTGACTGGATGTCCATTTGTTTTGGATTACCTGCAGTGTGTACAAAAGGGGTAGGTTTTCAGGACCACATTCATCACCTCCCACTGGCAGTAGTATTCAGAAAACCTCAAAAATTATTAGGGATAGGCCATTGGTAGCATTGGATCTACTTGATCAAAAGCCATATAAATCTTCCAAGAAACCTGATCTCTGATCCCTGAAGCTATACCAGCCTAGTGTAAAAGGGGGGGGGCTTTCCCTTTAACCAGCACCAACTGGTCTTAGGATTGCTCTGTGAGTCTACCTGTTCCCCACTCTTGCTTCCTCTACTTACAACCCTATGCATGCTTTGAATTCTGCATCTCTGTGAAAGACAACACTTTTTCTAAATGTGCTGCAGCATTTGGTTGAAATTATGGTTTAGAGGAAGAGTTGTCTTTCAAGGAGATGTGTAGTTAAAGCACATACAGATATCTGAGAGCAAATAAGCAAAAACACATATACAAACTGGTTTGGTGCAATAAAAGGAGAAAGAAGAAAACAATAAGTGGGGATTTTCTCCTAAGGCCCACCTTATTTACATCCACAATCTAATTTCCCTCTCAAGACAAGAGGATCCAGCTTTGCAACTGAATATTGTGGCTGACATTGATTCTAGCTGTAAAGGACAAAGGCAATTCAGGACTGGCTCTTGGCTTGTTCTCATCTCCCCACCCCACATTCCCAGTCCCATCTTTAGGCCCTCAGCCTGCTGATTAGAAGTACTCTTAACAAAACAGAAATCAGCATGAACTACTCCAGTTGCTTTTCAGAATGAAAAGAAAAGAAGAAGAAAATGAAGTTCTTGGTTCAGCATTCAGGTTCCCAATAGGCTTTTAATCAAGGTTATGGGAAAGCCCATAAACTTTCTGCTGAATATTTAACAAGCTGGAGGTCACAGCAAACACAGCACTCCCAAGGACAAGTGAAATGAGATTGCAATCAGAAGAGCTGCGAAGACCTGGTGTTAAGCAGGTCTTTGTCTTCGAGATAATATCTGGCAACACAACTATCAGGCAGACACGTCCTGCCCCTCCCCAGGTTCCTTTTGTGAGACTTAATTTTCCAAGCATAAGCTGCCAATAAAGCAAAAATTGATGAATAGGACTGGGTAGTTCGATTGATTTTAGTCACTGGCTTTTCTTCAAAATCGTGATTGAAATCCAGGCTTAACAATGCTGAAGCAGAATAGGCTCTAACAACAGAGCTACATGCAAGCCTTTGTGTATTTTATTTTTCACCATGTAAGCAATTTTCCCCCCCTTAAAAAAAGAAAGGCTAGTTTGCACTTATTGGAGTTTAGAGGATAATGAAAGAATCAAAAGAATCAAAGTCAAATAGTATAAACAATGTCTAAAATCTAGGCAGTTTAGATACTGGAGCAGTGTGGGTGGCATGTAGGCTTTGGGGTTGCACACTAAATATCAGCATTTTTAAAAAATAAAAGATTGAACGGTCTTCCAGCCCTCATTGGGTTTGTTTGTTTGCATGGATGGTTTTCCTCGGATAGGAAATGTCCACAAAGGAGTGCAATGGGGATGTGAAATATTAGTTGCAGATTGGCCAGACTTAGCGTGAACACTAGGATCCTAGCCTTCTGCCTTTCTCCAGTTGGTACTGCAGTACCTTGCACTAGTTGCACTGATGCCATCTCCTCAGTGCTTTTCAGCCTGTCTTGAATATGTCAATACTTCTGAACATTCAGCTTGCTTGCCTGAAAAAAGGATAGTGAGGGGTATGTGAGTGTGCATCTATTCTAGCCTGCCATACAAAGATAAAAAATTCAGGAACTGCTTCTGGCCTCACCCACTACTGACCTGTGGTCCCTGGAAGTTTGGCCGTGCTTGAGTTAAGGCAGCCCTCCCACATCCACACTGGTTCTGACCTCAGTTCTTTTCTGGGTTCAAAGAATAGTGGAGATAGGGGCTGCATGCACTAGCCTTGCACCTAATCACCCCACCAGCTCCACCTCTGACTTTTCTGTATTGTTTGGGAAGGTCTGAAGTGGAATTCTTCATGTATTCACCTGAATGGGCTTAGAATCGTCATGACTGGGAACCCTGATTCTGTAGGATTCCTGGTCACTGGGAGAATTATTAGATTATTCATCTGAACACATGAAGAACCCCCCTTCAAGCTTTCATCATGTAGTAAGATAATGAACTAACATTGTGGGGGTCTCTCCCTCTTCCTCTCTCCTTCTCTCTCTGTGTGTGTCTGTGTTGTACTTAATGCAATATAAATATGCTGCAGGAAATGTTCCCCCAGCAAGCAGGTAGAATCAGTGTCCCTAAACTGTATGCTCTCCCAACCCAATGCTTAGACTAGCCCAGGGGTCTGCAACCTTTAAGACAAAAAGAGCCACTTGGACCCGTTTCCGAAGAAAAAAAAACTGGGAGCCGCAAAACTCGTCATTATAAAAATAACTTTTTTGTCACTTTTTTATTATTTCTTTGTTTGACCCCTCAGAATTACTCCTCCTCATAGAAATAAACGTTAAATTAACAAGTTACCTTTTTTGTGTGTGTGTTCTTCACTCCCCTTCAAAACAGTGACCAGCGTACATGCCCCCTTTCAATGCAGTGACCAGCGTACATGCCCCTTACAATGTAGCGGGCGGGCGGGCGGGAAGGTGACGTTGGGACGGTGCGTGACTAACGCACGCACCGCCCCATGCGACGTCACAGCCAGTACAGCACCCGCCACAGTGGGGAGTGTCGGGGCGCACAATGCGCCTCCTCCCCTCGCTAGTATCCGTCCCGGAGCCGCGGCAAAGGTGTAAAAGAGCCACATGCGGCTCCGGAGCCGCGGGTTGCAGACCCCTGGACTAGCCAAAGACAAAGTTAGATAGAAGGCATGCAAACTGTATCTGGCATAGCCTGTGATTCTTCTCTGCAGAACTGGGAAACACAATGGGAAGATGAGAGCTGCATAAGCTATTGGTCTGCCATGTCTAGGACAAGAGTGAGCCAAGTGATTCCTTTCACCTTTTTTTTTTTTTTTTTTGCTTTGCTTTGCTTTGTTTTTTAGATATGTTTTACAAAATGATCTTCCCAGGCTGCTTTCTTACAAACTCTATTACAGTTTCCACTTTGTACAGTTTTAAGAAGTTTACATTGATTGCTCTCAAATTCATGGAAAGAGCTGTGAGCTGGTCTATCTTTTTTTATCAATCGGTTTAAACTCTGTGGAATTGGTATCTGTTCCATTTCTTTGTTGTCGTTTTGATGTGCTTGTATTTGGTGAAAGCACACAAAGTAGGGAGTTGAAATCCTTTCCCCCCCAGTCCTTTATTCATAAGAAAGGAAAGAAAGGAGAGGGGTGTGTGTGTGTAGTGGGTGTTGCTATGGAGGAAAAACAATCCGACAGAATTAGAGGCAGACAGGCAGTTATAGAAATTCTAGTGTTTCAAGAGCGAAGTGACATTTCTCTATGTTATTTTATTAGTGAAACCATGTTATCAGCAAAAGGAAAAGAAAGAAACAAGTTTCTGCATTCTGCAAAGTCCTGTTAATTTTTGTTTTAATTTTTTGAAGGTAATTGTGAAGGTCACTTATATTCAGGCTGTGATCCATTTTCTTTTGTGATCTTTCCAGCAGTAAAAGCAGGAGTCACCACTGGGAATTGAGAGTCTTACATCTCTCTTTGTCTTGGAATGATAAAAGCCACCAAATGCTTTTATAGAAAAGCCATTTCCAAGAATTACATGGGATTTTGCAAGTGCTAAAAGAAAAAAGCCTCATTCACAGAGAGCTTGTTGTATCCCCTGTGCTGGAACCCACACTTATTTAATTAATTCATTTTATTCGATGTATGCAGTTTATTTTAAACCCTTTTTTATCCCACCTATCTGAAAAGTTTAAGGCAGGTAACAGAGACACATGCCAGATAGACAGATGGTGGGATATGACAGGTAGAAAGATAACAATGTGATAAAACAATGCAATCAAGATGCTACAAAACACTAAATTAAAGAAGAACTGGGGCAGCAGGTACCAGAAAGATAAAGTTGTAAGGAGAGAAATAAATACCCATCAACCCAAATCCCCAGGAAACTGTGGCTATGGCCACCTCACCCAGTATTAATATTGTTGTTGTTGTTGTTGTTGAATTTATATACCTCCATATACCCACAGAGGGTGGCGCTGTGGGTAAAACCTCAGTGCCTAGGACTTGCTGATCGTAAGGTCGGCGGTTCGAATCCCCGTGGCAGGGTGAGCTCCCGTCATTCGATTCCAGCTCCTGCCCACCTAGCAGTTCGAAAGCACTCTTAAGTGCAAGTAGATAAATAGGGACCGCTTTATACCGGGAAGGTAAACGGTGTTTCTGTGTGCTGCGCTGGTGCTGGATCGCCAGTTGCAGCTTCGTCACGCTGGCCACGTGACCCGGAAGTGTCTTCGGACGGCACCGGCTCCCGCCTCTTGAGCAAGATGAGCGTGCAACCCTAGAGTCGGTCACGACTGGCCCGTACGGGCAGGGGTACCTTTACCTTTACCTTTATATACCCACAGATCTCAGGGGAGTTCACAGGATACTTTGCTTGGATGAATATCCCCTTCCCCTTCTTAGGTTGAGGTAGGAGAGGAGGAGGAGGGCTTAGCCACTGCTGCTGCCAGTAAAGCAAAACAAAGAAAAAGTAAGCAGTGCAGGGATACAGACAGAGGGGGAGCTGCCACCACAAAGAGGAGAGGGGTAGTGGAGATCAACCAGAGGAGTGGCGGTGATGGGTAAGGTAGCATAATAATTTGTGGTGGCTGTGCAGACCAGCCCCCATCACACATGCCTTAGTCAATCCAAGGTGGACTACCGTAACATGCTGCATTTGGTGTTGCTGCTTGCTGCATGTCCAAAACATCAGCTGATGTAGACATCAGTGAGCATGTCTCTAATTGTAATACAGTTCAAAGTGCTTGTCGTACCGCTTGGGCCCAGGGTATCAAGCACAGCCTTTCGCCGTATGAAATGGACCAGCAACTGAGATAATAACTAGTGTGGCTTTGTTTCCTACCCTATCAGAAGTACTGTGTGTGTGTGTGTGTGTGTGTGTGTGTGTGTGTGTGTGTGTGTTTTGCTGGGTGTGGGGCATCAAACACAACCTAGAGGTAGCAAAGTTGTTGAACTCCTCCCTTTTAAAAATCCATATGGTTCCCACACTTTCTTTTCTTTTCTTTTCTTTTTATAGATATTTGATTTTAAACAGTTTTGTATGCATTTTACTTTGCAATTGGTTATTTTGCAGCTGTTGTTCTGCTCTGCACAGGCTACTTAATATGCATATTGATGATGGTAATGATGATTTTTGTTTTTGACTTGTAAGCTGTTTTGAATACCTTTTGGTGGAAAAGCAGGCTAAAAATAAGTAAATAGTAGCATTGTTGGACTGTTAGAAAAAATCCAAAGTCCATAAGACAGCAAAACCTTTCTCAGCATAACCAAAATGCCATAACATAGAGTGCAAACTTTTAAGTTTCCCAGAACTGTGCATCAGGCTCTATGTATCCATGGCGTGGGATAGAAAGAGAGGGAAAAGGCTGTTGGTGTTATTCTAGTTTTTTCTCTCCCCCACCATATAGCTTGAAGAAGAGTTACAGGAATCTTGCATTTGTTTTGTGACATTTTGTTTGGCTTAACAAAGTTTTTGCCCTAATAAGGACTTTAATACAAATAAGCAATCTAACGAACATATCAATACATAAAAAATCAAGAAAATAATAATAAAATTAATAATAATAAAAAATATATGTTCTCAAATAATTTGTTAATCAAGGCAAAAACAAATTAACCATTTATTTTTTAAACCACTGACTATACCAGTAAATGACCATTGCATTGTTTTGTTTCTCTTTCTTGAATGTGAAATGAAGAACCTTTAGAATTATATTGGGATCAGTTAGGCTAATCTGTAGTTAGAAACAAAGGATAATATGAACCAATTAAAGTGAAGTGAAGTTTCATTTTAGCATGCCTGCTGCTGAGCAGATTTTAAGGTCACTGATTTAAAAGCTCCTTGGATGATAGACAAGCCATCCCAGCTAATTTGAAATGAAAAGCGGGAGTGTTCATAATCACTTAAAGCTTCCACTGGAGGCGGTTACAGGCTATTTAACCAGTCATATAGAAGAAAAAAATATAAACTGAGCCTTGTGACATGGCTATGGGACTTCTGATTGCTTTCAGTAACTAACAGCCAAGCTATAGACCCTGCATAATCAATCATATGGTGTAGAGTGCATATTTGTTTCTAGTTTGCACCTTTCGGACCACAGTCAGAGGAAGAAGGGTCATGTGAGAATATTTGTATATCTGAAAGATGGCTATCTTATCACCTTCCTTCTCTGAGATGTGCTAAATATTTCGCTTGTATGGGACCCCTCCCTTCTGTCCTTCTGTCACTGGGTGAGAACACTAATATGTTGATTCTATGGAAACCATTGTCATGTGATTCCATTGAAAGTGAAGATACTCTAGATAGATATATTCAATATGACTGATAATCAAAGGAGTTTAGGTTGTACACTAAGCATTGTGGGGATTCTGCTTCCCATGTCCTGCTTACAGGCTTCCCATCTGGTTGAACAAAGTGAGAATAAGACGTTGGACTGAGTGAGCCATCAGCCTGAGTTGCTGTCAGGCAATACTTTCACTCACAACTTATGAAGCATGTGTGGAATGTACATGCATATCTGAACGGTATCCTGCACTACCTGGAAGTATATATTGCTATTACAATTTCATTCTGTCATATTCAATTTCCCTAACAGCATACATGATACATTCGCCAGCACTTCAGCCATATTTCCTGGTTATAGCTTCCATAGTCCAGGTCATTGATTCATTGACTGTTATCTCCATTACTATACCAGTAATGGAGGAGGCTCTATTAAGCAGTTGTATTTATTTCTATTTATTTCATGAGTCTGACCAAACTGCGGGAGGCAGTGGAAGACAGGAGTGCCTGGCGTGCTCTGGTCCATGGGGTCACGAAGAGTCGGACATGACTAAACGACTAAACAACAACAACAAATTTATTTCCCAGCCCCCTTCCTGTAGCACAACATTTTGTTTGCATTTTTATTGAAGTCTCATCTTCAGTCATAATAGTAGTTTGTTATCATTTGCAAAAGCAAAAATTAAAAGAACTAAATATATGTTGAGGAGGTAAGAAATAACACCATTCAAGATTGCTGAATAAATGTGGTTTGGAGTCTCTTTTACACACACACACACACACACACACACACACACACACGTGTGTGCAATGTTTATAAGTCTGCTTCCTGTTTTATAGCACTTCTAGCATGGTGGAAACTGGAGCAGATCCAACACGGGTTTTAAAATGAAAATACAGATCTCTTCCCCTCACAAAATTACACCAGGACATGCAGCCATGAAAGAAACTGGTAAACCCCAATCTGAGTACGGTAGTTCATTGAGGCTAATGTTTCTGTAACTGTACCATTCTCTACTTAGACATCTTCTCTGTATTTTCCTTGGTCCCTGAAACTCCACGGTCACTGCTAATGACAAAAAGACTACCATCTGCTTAAGCAAAATGAGGGCAGAGTATTAATACTTGGTTCCCTAGGTCAATTGGCCAAATCATCAGTTTGGGTTGCACTCGTTGCTGTGTCCAAATCCTTGCCCTTTAGATTGGCTTAAGTCAAAAGATCAAAGAACCTATCAACTGTCAAGTGTCCAGATATCAGTCTGACTACTAATATTTAAATAGTTCCATTTATATACACGCCCCCCCCCCCAGTCTGTCTGCTTTCAAAGCAGTGACCTGTGTGGTTACTCTGATGATATCTTATTGTTCTCTTTGTAAGCTTTTGAATAAACAGGACCGCCATGCTATTAACATTCTGGAACATATCTTTTAAAGATAAAACACAATTACTTAAATGTTCTGGTTTAAAATAAGTATGTCCTGCAGGCCTAAATGTTTCTGCCCCTTATTATCTGCACAGTTCTACTGGTCTCATTCAGCATTTATTTGGAATATATGTATAATTGCCAAGCATTACAAAATACACATTACATATTAAGATAATGTATATTTTGTAAGAGTGTCAGCTGATGAAAGAATGTGAAAATTATATTAAGCTTCTTTAGAGCATTACTTTACCTCAATATAACTAGTTTATTTCAAGCTGAATTCATCATGGAATTGCTTCCACGTGCACTGAAGTGCAGCTGGATTTGTATTTTTTAAAAGGAGCCAACCCAGTGCAAGTGGGTTGTCCATTAACACTAGTTCTAGCTGCAGTTTACCATGCTAGTGTCAACTGCTTTAGAGTATTGAATGAAATCCCTACTGGCTTAATGACTCACTTGATCTTTAGTAGGTTGGAGGAGGGCCATCTGCAGTGGTGACTCTGCAACATAGCAGAAAGAAGACCAGCTGCTCAATGCAGCTGCTACAGCAGGGATGGGGGAAACCTGTGACACTGAGGCTTCGGGGAGTCCAGCAGTTCCTGGGGGGACACTGTGCTGCAGTGTATTCGAGAAAGAGATGATTCAGTCACACTGTTAGAGTTTCCAGTTAGAGATTCCTGGGACAACTGCAAACAAAGCATTTTAAGTGTGTTGTAAAGTGCAATATACAAATCTGACACTAGATGGCGACAGAGAGCTATGGTAATTTCAGTGGATTTTTCAAAACTTTTTTTAAAAAAAGCATTTTCACAGCATTTTTTTATATGTGTGTAGATTCCTCCCTAGTGTGTATGTATGTGTGTTTGTTTGTTTGTAGAAGTTCTTGACAAATGTTTAAAACACTGAGCTAAAACCCCATAAGGTTATACATACTAGGTATGGTCTAGACACCTTATCCTCCCTAGCCCTCTTCATTCTCATCTCAAAGATTACCAAAAAAGAAAGTCAAAATAAATATAGCCACTTTCTCTCTTTCTCACCCACCCACCACCTTTTTGAAAGCTATACAGTGGTACCTCAGGTTTCATACACTTCAGGTTACAGACTCCGCTAACCCAGAAATAGTGCTTCAGGTTAAGAACTTTGCTTCAGGATAAGAACAGAAATTGTGCTCCGGCGGTGTGGCGGCAGCAGGAGGTCCCATTAGCTAAAGTGGTGCTTCAGGTTAATAATAATTTCAGGTTAAGAACGGACGTCCGGAACGAATTAAGTACTTAACCCGAGGTACCACTCTATATGATTAGGGCCCTGACATTGCCTGGACTAGGGACGTCCATCTGGTACAAAATGTTTACAATAACAGCTTGCAGGATTGCAAGCGAATACTCAAGAGTTATGGCACATTAAATAGGCATAAAATGCCGCTCCATTCAGAAGTGGCAAATATGTAGGACCCATTTTTCCAGTCATTTTTGGATGTTAGAACTCTGCATTAACACAGGAGCCAGAACATGGAAAATGGCCCAGGAGAAAAGAATTAGCTCATCTTCTCAGCCTGCAATATGAATCAGATCTCTCCTGTCCATAAAGTCATAAGAACATAGGATGCTGCCTTATACTGAGTCAGGCTATTGGCCCATTTGCCTCTGTGTTTACTCTTGGCTGGCAGTGGCTCTCCATGGATATTCTCAGCCCTGCCTGGATGTGGTGGGGTCTAAACCTGGGAACTTTGGTGTAAAACCAGATAGTACTGCCACTGAACTATGAACCAGTCACTGTTCAACTTAAAAAAAGCCACAACAACCAGGGTTTCCCAATGTCATCTCACATTGCAACCACATCACTTTCTTCATTTCTTTTATTTTGAAAGTTGCATTAAAAATATTTTTAATTTTGTAACTCCTGTGAGGTGTTAATTAATTATATCTGGGATAAAACAAATGGCCCTCTGCTGTCTGAACAGCACACTCCCCAAAACAAGAGTATTATTCATCCATTATTGAAGTTGTGCAAGAAATGGGCAATAAAGCCCATCTTTATAATCTATTCAGCAGTCTGGTCTTTTTAGGTGTGCATCCGCCGTGTCATATTCTCATGCATTTGTGAGTAATAATTCATTTCATAATTTGTTTACCAGGGGAAGACCTGACAGAGAAATGCCATTTCATATTCTAAGGATCATAAAACAGTAACCCGAGGTGTAATTGGTACAAGCACTAACCTTTTCTCTACACGCTGTTTATTACAAAATTATTTGTTTGCACAACATTTGTACCAAGGAGCTTTTCTCCTAGTCTATCTCATGCTTGTTTCCGCTGGCTGAGATGCTGGAGAAAGAGCTTCACTTAAGTGGGAGATATTGGCAGCTGCTTCAGTCTCATGCCTACTTAGAAGTAACTGCTATTGAATTTAGCTGGGGTTCCTTCCAGGTAGGAATGGTATAATCTGTTAATTTTGGTCTCTCTAAATTCCTCATATTTTCAATCTTAAATTCAGTTCTCCACATTTCCATATCAATTTACATTAAAAAAACAACAACAATCCTCACACTTGCATTTGCATTTTAGTGCAAATTCTCTTATAACAACAACAACAACAACAACAACAACAACAACAACAACAACAACAACAACAACAACAACAACAACAACAACAGCATCTTTTATTTATACCCTGCCCTCCCCAGCCAAAACCGGGCTCACAGTGGCTAACATCAAATATATGACACATTACCATAAAATCAAGCAATCAATTAAAATACATCTTAAAATACATGTTTCATATGCATTTTTACCTAATATATATACTTGCATATACTTAGATGGATTTTTAAGAGGTGGAAATGATTATGATAGATTGAATTTCTATGCTACCTTTTTACTAAGGAGCTCAAAGTGGTGTGTACGTTTTTCTCTCCCACCCTATTTTTAACCTCACAACAACTCTGAATGGTAGGTCAGGATGAAAGAGGCTGTGATTGGCCCACAGTCACTGAGTGAGTTTCATGGTTGGGTGGCAGGATTTTAGCCTGGTTTCCCTGGGCCTAGTGCAGACTCTAACCACCACTGGTTCTTCATGTGATCTAATGTTATATTCCCACCACTGCACACAAACACATATGCAAAGAAAAAAGTTAGAGAACATTCATTCTATAAAAGTTCATTTTGTTTCAGTTTATTTCCCCATCATGCTGCTTTTTAACAGCATATGCATTTTGAATCTAATTTATATTGGCTGCAATAGGTTTGGACCAGTTTCCCTGCTGCCATCCATCACTGAAACTATATAAATGCAGTCAAAGCATTTGAAAATATTAGAGCATCCACTTTCCCCATTACTTTCATGAAGAACACATTCATTTTTAATAGGAAATGTTATCTGAAGTTTATGATGTAACCCTACCCGAGAGAGATTGTCCCAATGACTTTTTAGTTGTTATGAGGCTAATAGACATGTCTCCCTTTTGCCTCTCTACTTTGACTGCTCTGAAGCGAGGCTAATATGGTACAAAAGGAAACAGTTAAAAAGAGTCCGGTGGTCCTTTAAAAATTGATTGTGGCTTGAAGAAAGCTGTCTCTTGGCAGACGTCACTGCAATGTCTGACAAGGAAAGACAGAAAAGATAAAGGCCCGGAAAATATTCGGAATCACGTGTTACTCTTCAAAAAAATATCATTTGCACAAAATCAACCACCTAACACTGAAGTGGAAACCAGCAAAAAAAGGTTGTATGTATCCAACAATAGTCATACTGAAGTAGACCCATTGGGTAGTATTCAACTAAGGTTTTGTCCACACTTCCCTCTCTACCGCTGCTTTCCCTTTGGAAAAAAACGTGATTTAGTGCTGAATCGGAACAAAGGGTAATTGGGTTTTCCATTGAAAAAAGAGACCGTTTTCAGGATAGGGAAGTGTCAGGGGAAAGGCTAAAGCACTCAGACTCATGCCAAAAAAAAAGGGGGGGGGAGCAAGCCGAAAACTGTTCAAACCTGTGCTTTCTAAGCATAGGACAAGTGGAAATGTGGACGCGTCCCAAGTTTTACTCAGAGTAGAGCTATTGAAATCATTGCATCTAACTTCATCATTGTTGTTAACTTCAAAAGGTCTGGGAAGGGCTTCTTAAGGTAAAATATTTTACCATGTTATTCATTGGTACGGCTGCATGGAAGCAACATTTAGCTGAAGACCACCCGCTGAAATTAATGTGTATGAATAAATTTTTTAATGCATTTTAATGCAGGGTGTAAAGAAACTGATATACCCCATTACATGATCCTTCCCAAGTCTCTGCTATATGTGTGTGTGTGTGTTATATGGGATCCTCTTCAACGCGGGACCCTGGGGCGCCTACTACGTCACAGGGACTGGGCGCCGCCCAGTCCTAGCCAGAGTGGCCCCACGGTTGTGCCTAGCTTATTAGCCAGTCACATTGATTGGCGTGATTGTGGGGGGTATTTAAGTGGCAGTGTGACGTGGCTCAGGCACTTGCTTCGTGCTGCCAAACACCCACCCACCCACCCTTTCGTTGGTTTCGGTGCCCTGGCCTTGCTTGGGATTTCGGTTGGTTGCCTATCTTGTGTCAGGGGCCTGGTAGGAAATTTTTCTATTTGACAGATTGGCAATGGTCATTTGGTTTTCGCCTACCTCCCAGCAATTGTCACAACGTTGTAATGTTTGGCGGTTAGGTGTTGGGTGTGGGTGGGGTGGGGTGGCCATCACCTGCCCGTCCATGAAAAGGGTACTCCATTAAAGGAATCTGGGGGTCCTGGATCTCGTCCGAAGTCTGCTTGAGGGGCTAGGACCATGCCAGGACCCCCGGGAACCCCAGGGAGAGCTTCAGTTGATTTGCATCGGTGAAGCTCCCTTGTTTGGTTTTTACCCTTTCAGACTTCCTGCTGAGTGGACAGGAGTCAGTTATAGTCTTGCCAATGCCTAAGCCAATACCGCTCACTTTGTGTAATCAATAAAGTTGTGGCCTAAATTTTTGGCCATCAACCTTAAACTAAAATATGTGTCTGTGTGAATTAATTTATACGGGGGGTGTCCTAGGATCCTCAAAGTGCAATTTTTATATATATATATATATATATATATATATATATATATATATATATATGTGTTGCAAAATGTCTTCCTATAGTAATTTGCCTTAAACAATCTATGCCATTCTGATCTTTTAACATTCCTATATATTTAACATTCTGTAATTTTTTTATTTGTTGCCAGTGGGCCATAAATAAAGGATATGCATATTTGTTAGTCAGAGCAGACCCATTAAAATTAACTTAGGATGATTACAGTGCATTTTGTTAGGAAAAATTGCTTTACAAAATTGTCTATATTAAGCAAAAAATGCATACCAAAAATATATATATTATGAGAATTTTGCACTAAAATTCAGATGGATTTTCATGAGGACTTAAAAATTAAAATTAAAATGCAAACTTATGTGGTAATGTGGAGAACTGAACTAATAGCACAAACTGAAAATTGAGAGATATTGAAATGGGCATATTTGTGCAAGCCAACTACAAAGGGGCTTTGAACTGCTGTACGAAGACCTCACAAATTGACATACTTGCAATGAATTAGTTGTGCATACTATTAATTGTATGCATGGGCATATATCTTCAGAGAGTGTATACCAGGTAGAAGGAGGGGTTGTTTTTTTGCCAGTTATTTATACAATGTGAAATAGCTGTTAGCAGAGACTGCCTGGAAACCACGGGTAAGTTGTTCTAAGGAAGGGACAGTGGAGTTTATGTATTCATAATAACAGCAGCAACAATACTTTTGACATCAGAATAACTCAAGAGGTGCATGTTTATTGATAACAATATGAATTAGACGTACCTCCACAAGTGCATACAACTGTATAGGATTTGTTCTTCCAAGACCTTGGAAGAAACAGCAAAACAAGCTTATTTACCCCCAACATTAACAGGAGGGGTCAGGGTTGAAGTCACTGAATCAATGGAAAGCTCACCCTTTGGCTGCTGGCATTGCGTATTCAAGTGCAAGCTGCATTCTGCTTGAGTTCAATTCTTAATGCTCTCTGACCCTCACTCCACTATAAATAATCAGAGATATTCATCAGATGACAGCAGAGGCTGCAATGAAAGATGGGGTTTTCTTTGTAGAGAAGAAAGAAAATATATTCTGACCTCGTATTAACTTGCAAAACAGTGGTCTAGTCCTACACAGACATGGTTAAGACAGTATTCAGAGGTTTCTGCACTGCGGCAATGAGCCAACCCAGGATTTTACAACATGTAGTTTTAAAGCAGTGGCCCATAGACCTCTAACACAAATATTTTAAGCACAGGCATTGCTCATGGTATTTTGAATAGAACCTATTCCAGAAAGTAATACATGCAACATGCCATGGGTCCTGAGCTATGACCAGGCACAGGAGGAGAGTGGCAGGCTAAAATAGACGAGAAGGATGTCATAAGGCAAGTTGAGACTGGGGAACAGAGGCTTGGAGGAGCTGGAAGGAACAAGGCAAAGATTGCTCTTGCTTGCCCCAGGCCCTGCTCAGCTCCCAGGCGGAGGCTGGGCGCGCAGAGGGTGCCCAGCAGTGGCAGATATTGGCTCCCTCAATATTGGGGGGGGGATGGGCCCCCAGCCTCAAAATATTGAGGAGGCTAAAGCCCCTTGCAACCCCTATACCTGGCGCTCCTGGGCGTGGTAGTCAATATTGAATTAGGTACACATTAGTGTACAGAGTTTGCAACAATTGCCAGAAGCTAAATCATTTGATGGAGCCCTCCAGAGAGGCTGTTAACAGAAGCAATATAGGATGCTCCTGTGGCAAAACTGCCCCCCCCATTCCTTGAACGCTTCCATTCCCTCTTAAATAAACTACCTTTTTTCTGCCTCTCTCTCAAGACAGTTTAGACTTCATTTTGAATTTGATGGATGTGGGTTTGGGCTTATCTTATCACTGAGAAGTGACAGTGAGCATTTCTTATGTCTTCCTTTCTTTCCATTCAACATTTCCCCCCCCCCCCCTACCAGGTGCCTACACTTTTTGATCTGAAAAAGCCCTGGGGGAGTTTATTTATTGATTTGTTTCAATTCATGAATTTCTCTCTATAAAACATCTGGAACAAATGTAGCAATAAAGTTAGGTTACCAGACGTCCCCGTTTCCCTGGGACAGTCCCCGGATTTACAAATCAGTCCCCATACAAAATCCACTGAAGTTGAAAAGTGTCCCCGGATTCATTGAAAAAAAATCTGGCAACCTTACAATAAAGACATCAACAATTAAAGCAATTTCATGTACAGTGGTACCTCAGGTTACATACGCTTCAGGTTATATACGCTTCAGGTTACATACGCTTCAGGTTACAGACTCCGCTAACCCAGATATAGTGCTTCAGGTTAAGAACTTTGCTTCAGGATGAGAACAGAAATCGGGTTCCGGTGGCGTGGCAGCAGCAGGAAGCCCCATTAGCTAAAGTGGTGCTTCAGGTTAAGAACAGTTTCAGGTTAAGTACAGACCTCCGGAACGAATTAAGTACTTAACCTGAGGTACCACTGTATTAAAGCAATTTCAAAAACAATACAGATGTAGACTAAAAACAACCACTTAAAAGGTGTGTTGCTGTTTTATTTTTTAAAAATGAAAGCCTTCAAGAAGCACCAAAAATAATAATAATGAATGGTCTCCAACTACTGTATATTTTCTTAGAGTTGACTTGTCTCCAACTATGTTTTACTTAGAGCAGAACCATTGAAATTAATAGATCAAAGTTAGTAATATTAATTGGGTTTAACAAGTCTACTTTAAATTGGACTAGCATTTGATCCAGCTTGGTGCTTCTCTGTTATGTAATGGGAGGGAGTTCCACACTAATGGCCTGATTCCTACACTGTGCCGAATGGACTTGAGGGCTGCAAAGGACAGCTTAGGCAGGCCATGCAACAAACACAACTCTGTCTATACTCCACGCCTCAAACTAGCTATGTTTCTAATGTTTCAGAATAACACATATCAAGATAATGTACAACCATATGATGCTTTCAATTTATTGTAAATCTATTTACATGAGAAATTCAAATATCATTGCAATGTATAACTTATTACTCAGATAAAATCCTCAAGCAAAATGAGTGAAGGTTTGGGGAAAAATACAGGATAAATATTCAGCAATGTACTGATCTAGAACTTTGTTTGGCTCAGCTGAAATGAACTGGATAATTGGCAGGCTTAGGAAGGGGAGGTAGCCATATTTCACCATAATGCCATTTTCATGCGTTCCATGTGTGAAATTAGAAGTTTGGTGTTTGTACCTTGTCAAAGCTGGCTGATTAGGAATTGTGAGTTTGTTGGTAATCCTTGCCACTACACCATTCCACAAATTGTCTAAGATTGACGATATGGGATTGATGCAGCACGACACTGGATAGGGATGATAGGAGTTGGTTTTGATATTTTATGATATAAAGTAAAGGTAAAGGTCCCCTAACAGTTAAGTCCAGTCGCGAACGACTCTGGGGTTGTGGCGCTCATCTCACTTTACAGGCCAAGGGAGCCAAAATTTGTCCGCAAACAGTTTTTCCTGGTCATGTGGCTAGCATAACTAAGCTGCTTCTGGCAAAACCAGAGCAGTGCATGGAAATGCCGTTTACCTTCCTGCCAGAGCGGTAACTATTTATCTACTTGCACTTTGATTTGCTTTCGAATTGCTAGGTTGGCAGGAGATGGGACCGAGCAACGGGAGCTCACCCTGTCACAGGGATTCAAACCGCTGACCTTCCGATCGGCAAGCCCAAGGCTCAGTGGTTTAGACCACAGCGCCTCCTGCGTCCCATTTTATTATGTAGAGGAACCCAAATTCTTTTTAAAATAAATAAATATTTATTTATTTGTAACATCTGGAGGGCAATAGACAGAGGGAGGTTGATGTGTACCAATCAATATACATAGAAACAAATATTATGTTATGCTATTTTTATTACTAATCTGTTTGGTTCTTCTTGGTGTCCTCATTTTTTTCTGCAACTGATGATTAGGGATTCTTTTCAGATATATTATTTTTCTGAATGGACGTTTTGGTTTTTGTTACTTTGTGGAGGTCAGGATGATGAAAATCCACATTAATCTAATATGTATGTGTGATGATAAAGAGATGTGATAAGTGTGCTGCAGCAACAATTTTAGTTTGATAAATGAATGGTGCATTCATTTGGCCCACTCTTTAGAAAATGTATCTAAGATGCTCTGAATAGCAATGGAATTGATTTTGTTTCTTAGTGTAAAGCAGTTTCATCTTCTCTGTTGCCAGTCTTGCAAGCTCTGCCAAAAAGATCAAACTGAAATATGTTGGAGGTAGGAATTTAATGTTTTCATTCAAATGTACGTAATCATGACTTATTTTCACCCCATGCCCTGCTTTATTTTTATGGTACTGTGCGTGATGTGTGACAGCTTCCTTATCTCTCATATCTGTAACACACACAGCTTTGTGAAGTTATTTTCCATTTTCGAGATAGGAAGATGAAGATCAGACCTAGCTATAAATCAGTGTAGTGAGGGTAATGGGACCATTAGATTATGAAAGTAGTGATTAAAAGTGAAAAGCCTTGGATGTAATGAGTGTGTACACATGCAGTGAGTGTGGAAAGAAGTCAGGAGGCTATAGCCAAAAAAAATAATGGTTTGGAAGAATGTAATTTAGCTCTAAATTGGTTTATTGCATGAAAAGATGGTGTTAATCCACATCAAATTTTGATAGTAAAATGACTATAATGTAAGACAGAATCCTTTACTGGATATTTATTATTAAAGAATTCAACTACCTCTCCCCTCTACACAGAAAAATGTTTATGTAAATAAAATGTTAACTAACAAAACATTGTATTACTATATGGAAATCAAGAAATGCAAGCTTGAAAATCCCATTTGTACATATTAGGTGCGAGTTCATTGTACAATGAGATGTTTTGCATTGTTATGTTGACTATTAAATACTACTTTTGATGCTTGTCTGTCGGTTTTCAAAGCACCGCCTTTGTACAATCTGCAGAGACAGAAATTAATCCTTCAGTTATGAGTGAAATGAATTCCATTACGGGTTGGCTACAAGTGATTCTACAAAATGCAAATCCCATTTCAGCCAATATGCTGGTCTTTTGTTGTAAATGGAACACATTATGGTTGATAGAGGAAGCGGGTGGGTGGGTGTGCATTTTATTGTACATTATTTCAATGTTTTGAGTGTCACAACAAGCCATGGCTCTTCTCCTGTCTATAGATTTACTGATGTGCACTGTACAACTCTGAATTCAGAAGCACTGAAATAATCTCATTATGCAGTTAAAATAAAGAGGCATTTGCTTAAGATTAATAATGCACCTGCTGTACATTCCCCCCACCCCCGTTTAAAGCAGAACTCTGAATCATTGAACTTTGTAGTGAAAGTTTGAATACAGGCATATATGAGGTATATTTTGAAGTACTGCCAGCTGTTTTGCCCTTGTGGTAGTTGACCTCAAGATATAATGCAAACTGCTTTTATTTTGGTAGAGTGAGGTCGATTTTCCCCACTAAAGGGTGTTTTTTAACACATCGAAGTGCTAATGCACTGGTACAGTTTGCACTCTGGTAAGCAAATCACACACTTTCCCACTTCTTGGGACTCGCCCCCATGGCAGAGCTTACAAGGCAATCTTTATGCCTTTATTATTATTATTCCTGACATGTTAAGGAGACATGCCAAGCTTATCAGGGCTTAAGGGGGGATGTACGCGGACATCTCAAACTGGAGGTGGGGGGGAGTGTGAGAGAGATTATTTCTGTTAAGTGCATTGATCCCTGATGTGTTGGTTGTCTTTAGAAGTGTGTGTGAACAGTCTTGCAGCAATTCAAGCCTCTCTTGAGAGCCAGTGCTCTGTTTTGGACCAACTGCCAAATACATAAGCTACCTTTCCCTTTGCCTTTCACATTGTCTCCAAGAGAACTGTGTTCTCACCTCAGTCCCCTTTGTATTACCAGACCACTAGCTCCCAAACCCAGTATTCCCAGGGAGCCTCACAAGCATGCAGAAGTAGGAGGCAAGAAAGCCGCTGTAATGGAGAGTTCCTGCCAGTGTGAAAACAGAGTAGGCTGGGTTTGCTTTCATTTCTGCTTTAAGGTCCTGTAAGCCAAGAGGATCTTATTGCATTAATTGATCTTTTGCAAACTCAGTTTGTCCCTGAAATTGTTTCTGTCAGCTCCAACTAAGCATGCATACTTTAAATATGCATCCCTGCATGGATACCCCACCATACACACTCACACTCCAACCTGTTTTCCAACTATGATCACTAGTCCAAAGGCTTAGGGGTAAATACATGGTTCCTTCCAGATGTTTTAGACTCCAATGCCCATCAGAGTCAGGCTGTGTGGTTATTGGTTCAGGATGTTGGGAGGACATAACATCTGGGTGTGCACATGTTGACGCACCACAATGTCTACTCAAGGAGCTGGAGAGAACAGTACATGATAGATTACACTCTCTAAAGTAAGACGTCTGGCCTGATGCCGACATAAGATTCCAGACCTTTTTAAAATTAAATTTATCATTTGCATTATCTTGGCCAGGGCAACCCAAAGCAACTTACAGCCAAATGGGCAAAAAAAACACACAAAACAACAACAACAACCATGTAGATACATTAAAACCAAGAGGAAAGATTAAAACATCCCACCCACTTCTAAAAGGCCACAGTATTTTAGAATATTTTAGAATATATTGGGATATATTATTGCTCCTAATTTTTAAAGACTTTGTTATGATCCTTGTGCTGGTTTTTAGGTAGGAAATTGAAGTGATTTATTTTTAACATTTTACGTGTTTTAATTAGTGTTTTAATAGTTTTGACTGGATATTGTTTGAACTTGGTGTGAGCCACCCAGAAAACCTTGTTGTTTTGCAGTCAACAGATGTTCTATAATTAATAAATAAACAAACACATGAAAACCATTTTTTGTGTGTGTATGCACACACATAACACAGAATTTATTCCAAGATTTTTAGTATGCAACAACTTATTAATAGTGTTCTTTCCATATTTTTATGAGATATGGTCTTATAATAAGCTTCATAAATATTTGAACCAAACTTCCACTTAGGGTAACATTTTGCTGGTGTTTTTTTTATTTCTACATACTTCGCTCTCATAGCCATAGAAGTTGACTTTATGATATATGTAATGGTTCTAGGGGTTGCTCGTGTGTAAATCGGCGCCACACCTGGCTGGGTTGCCTGAGTGAACCCTTTCTGTCTGGACAGCCACTCGCCCGTGGCTGTCTCAATCGCTGGCAGAATCCGTCAGTGAGCGTTTCTTGAACTTCTTCCAGCAAAGAAGCTCTTTGACGCCTAGTCTCCACCTACTTTCCCTGCACGGGAGCCTTCTGCGCAGGGAGGGTGTGGGCATCGGAGGACCCGTGCTCTCCCCGCTGTCCCCGGCGAGGAGTCTTGGAGCCACCTCGCCGATTCCCCCATCTGCCCCCCTTCTCCACTGGTGCTACGCTGATTTCCTTCCCCAGAAGATGTGCTGCTTCTCTCCCTCCCGGGACGCTCTCCGGAATCCCTCTGGAGCCCTCCCTCTCCCTCTGGCTCTGATGGCAGTTCCCTGACAATATATGAATCATATATGATTTTTTTTGGGGGGGACAACATGATTAACTGATACAGTCCTCGTAATATGAATATTGGACTGTTAACAATAATATGGCTAGATTCTGTGGACTCTGTAGCTCAAAAGGCTATTATGGTCACAGAGAAAGGAAATTGAGAGCCTCCCCTCCATGTTAAAGTTCTTTCACACACTTATATGTGATTTCTGGAGAGTTTAAATTTGTTTCTGAACACCTGACATGAAAGACATTTTCTTAATCAAATATTTAATGACTCTGCATCTCACTGGGCAGCACTGAAAAATAGTAATCATTATGAAGAAGACCCTTATCTTCTCTAAGGTCCTTCAGGCAATCAAACATTGAAGCAAAAATCAGGATATCACATTTAGAGGTCAGAACTCAATTTGTTTTATACCAAACATACACACACACACATACGAAATGTGGAATTCTGCAAACACATTGGGAAGTATCCCCAGCAAAAGTTTGTTTTGCTCATTCTGGGCATGAGTAAGTGAATTTCTTCTTTCCTTTCCTGTTTTCATTGGAATTCTCTGACATTTCTGGTCAGTAGATATGTTGTTCAGATCTTGCCTAGAAATGAATATTGCAGGGTTCTAAATCTCACAGGCTGCTTTCACACATAGAGGAGGCTCTCTACTTAAAACTTTATTTTCCAGTTTGTGGGGCATGTCAGGCATAGGGACTTGACCTGTGATCAGCACAGCAAAATGGGAACATAGTTACATGAGAAATTGTATCTCAACAGTGGTTATATGAATTGGACTACATTGTTTGCATAAAGAAGAAAAGTATCACATCTTGATTAGCTTTGTTGTTTTTGCTTGTGCCATGAAGCTCTGTGTCTTGTACTTGAAGACTGGACTTGGGGCTGCTTGCCTCTGAATGCTTCAATTTCATTCTGTTCCCTCCTGTCCACACTAAGTTGTGTGTGTGTTGATTTTAATTGTTTTCCAGTTAGCACTCCATATGGTTTGCAAACTGTCTCATCACTTGGACTGTTGTTGTTCCTCAATAGGAGATGAGTGAGTCATTGAATAACCAGCAGCTCTTGGGAGAAATTGGAGCTTGTGTGTAAAAATACAATCCGACAATAGAGATTTGAAAGAAGTTTCATCAACAACAAAATTAAGCCACCGTGTAGGAGTTACATCTATTTATAGTCTTGAATGTGGATCAACATTATGCATGAGAGCTGGGTGGTCAAAATACCATCATTGCATGCATACCTATTGGGAAAATTCTTTTCTAAGCAACTAAGCGGAAACCTCACGAATGGCTGAAAACTCTCATTTTCTTCCCCTGCTTGTGGTTGATTGGGGGATTAAATTTTGTAAGTACTGTCAGCCAAGTGAAGACATGAAAGCATAATTGCCAGGGATGGACAAATCAGTTAGCATTCCTCTTTTTTTCCAATCTGAAGTTCAGTCTGCCACATTTATGTATCAATTTGCAAAATAAAAGTCATCACAAATATTTGCCAGCATTTTAATGTGCATCTCTCCAAATAAGGACATTTTTGTAATCAATTTCTCTTCGCAGGGGTGGACTTTGGTAATCTCCCATAATATGGCACCCTGTGCGAGGCAAAAATTCTGTGTCCCCCAAATGGATCGTCTCAATTATGGATCTTCTCAATTTTGTGCCCCCTCAGCTCAGCACCCTATCTAGGGAAATGGTCTGCACTGCTTTAAATCCAATGATGTTCTTAATATAGTTATTTTTCTACCTTGTTGGGTTTTTGTTTTTGTTTACTGATACATGCATTTTATGTACATATTTCCCTAATATGCACCACAAATTTAAAAGAAGAGTGGATTTTAAAGATTAGCTGTAATTCAGTTCTCGTATCAATTAAAGAAGCATAAATTAAAAAGGGTTGCATCACAATTTAAACCAAACAAAATTCCCCCCATCTTTAGTAATTTCTAAGTGAAAATAGTTGATATTCACATATAATCAAAAAGCCATTTAAGCCTTTTGATTATATGTGCAAGTGTTTAGTAGAGAGGGAGTATCGGACACAGGGAAGTTGACACCTGACCAACAACTTTCTTCACATTATGAGTGGTTTTTGAGGTTCTGGTCTAATTAGAAACTAAGGAAAATCTCAATATATCACACTTTCTGTAGGAAATGGCAGAAAGTCATCTTGTGAAAAATATATGCCTGCTTTGAACTAATCTGCACATTAGCCCAGGAGGTGGAGATCAGATCCCTTTGCCTTGGAATTCACAGAAAGCACATTCTCAAATATCCATACTTCTATATATGGATAAAATAATAAGGCACTTCAGCTTGGATGTTCTTGCATATTATAATATTATTATTCAGTCACCCCACAAAAAGAACAAAAGCACTTTCAGGAAGGGATGAGAGAAAAATTCATTTATTTTACTTTTTAATGTGAAGCTGTTTTATTTGTACTTCCGAGACCAATACAGGAACAGAAACAAGGTTGTGCTTCAAAACTCACACTTCTGCTATATTCTCCCACCAAGAAGTGCATAACAAAAAGCATATGTTTGGGGGGAATGTGCACAAAAATGCTTGTAATAATGAAACTATTTTTACAATTATATTTGTTTTGGGAAATTGCTTTCAAAAATGCAAATATCAGGCAAAATTACACACAAAAAAAGTGTTATACACATTTATAAATGGGCACAAAATACATACAAATTTTCATGTGAATAATAATAATAATAAAGGGAAATGGGATGAACTGAAGACTGGAAAAAAGAACAAAGATTCAAAATCCTTGGCAACACAGCAGCCCATGCTGGATAAAGTTTGGGTATGGTGGAGATGTCTTGCCACCAGCATACAGGGCCCTGATGAATCTGATGAAAGTGGACGCTACTGCCAGTGGTAATTGTAAGACCCTGACTTAGAGCACTGGGGGAAGCGAGAGGACAAAGCTGGCTGGGCAAGGTTCCAGTGGGATCTAAGCCAGTCTAGCTAATGGTGATGGGCCTGATTCGGACCTCCGCACTGCTCCATTCTGGAGCTGATACAACAAAACAACTGAAACAAAAAACATTGCATTTACTGCCTCTCCCACCACCAGCACAAGCAGCGGACCTTTCAATGCAGCAGTGATGGCACTGCTATGTTTAGCTCTTCTGCTCACAGCTGGGCATGTGGACTGTGCTTTGGATGTTCTTAGCCTTACTCTGAGTACAAAAGTGCCGTGGAAACATTAGGCAGGAGGCATATATTTCAACAATCAATAGTAACATAGCACCGCCCTCTGCCCCACCAGCATTAGGATTATTCCTGTAATAATTACTCTAGAGGTAGTTGTGATTATATATATATATATATAGAGAGAGAGAGAGAGAGAGAGAGAGAGAGAGAGAGAGAGTGTTGCTGTAGCATATTGTTGTCTAGCAGTTACCAGATGCTACCCCCTGAGGAAGTGATCAGCTGCTTCAAGCAGAGGAGGGGAACATGTTGAATGCTATGAAATATCCAGGTCAACTGATAATGACTTTAATTAAATAAAGAAATAAATAAGCAAATAAATTTGAGTTTGTTTTTTTAATTAAAAAAATCAGTGATTAAATGTAGCTAAGTATTCATCAAAACCCTCTGGATTAAGCTGCTAAGAAATCTCTCCCTGCCACACCGTGCCTTTTGTGTACTGTATATGTAGGGTTACATATCTGCTTTTCTTATTTTCTTATTTTATTTGATGATGATGATGAATTGTAGTTAGAGTTGAGCTGTTCGTTTTTCTTCCTCTCTGAACACACATCTCCCTCAGGATTTCTTTTTTTTTCTTACCTGCCTTGAAAAAGAAGGTCACTTCACAGAACATTTCCTGAAATTTACCACCACCACACAAACCCAAACAATGTCCTGGAACAATTACAGTACAGGATTCAAATGCATGTTCCCAACACAGTTGTTGGTGTTAGTCCTTGCAGCAGCAAAGGTTTCCCTGTCCCCAGCAAAAGGAAGGAAGGAAGGAAGGAAGGAAGGAAGGAAGGAAGGAAGGAAGGAAGGAAGGAAGGAAGGAAAAGGAAGGAAGGAAGGAAGGAATGCTATTGGCACTGGAGCCAAACCCCTGAAAAACTAACTGGAGAATTTTTCCTTCCTCTGGAAAGAAATGTTGGTGACAATGTGCCCTCCACATTAGTCAAGCATTTTTGTGAGACTGTTTGCTCACAGTTCCAATTTTACTGATTCATTTTTCTAGAAGTCCTTACCATGTGCTGCAGCTGCAATATGTCCAAAGCTCAACAATTTTGGGGTTTTCTAAAAAAAAAAGGCCCCTGTCCTGGTTTTTACTTTTTAGAATATGGCAACCCTACCATGTGCAGAACTGCAATATCATTTACATTTACAGTGATACCTCGGGTTATAGACACTTCAGGTTACAGACTCCACTTACCCAGAAATAGTACCTCGGGTTAAGAACTTTGCTTCAGGATGAGAACAGAAATTGTGCTCCGGCGGCGTGGTGGAAGCAGGAGGCCCCATTAGCTAAAGTGGTGCTTCAGGTTAAGAACAGTTTCAGGTTAAGAACGGACCTCCAGAATGAATTAAGTTCTTAACCCGAGGTACCACCGTATTTAATTTTTAAAGAGCTAGTAGCTCATGCTGCGGTACTTAAATAAGTTTTGCTGAGAGAGCAATCTACAACCTCCCTGTGGAAATGGCACCTTGTTTGTCATGGAACCATATGGACTTTATGTAAGTAGCCCTATATTAATGGTGAAAATGCATGTCGCCTTGTTGCAGGTTCAGTCCCTTTATGGGACAGCTGCATATTCTTGCATTGCAGAGGTTTGGACTAGATGATCCTTTCCAATTCTGCAATTCTATAAGTATATAAGCCTCAATGGTGTTGCCTTAGGAATGTACAAGAGATGACCTAGAAGGCTTTTGGAGGTTGGAAGTAGACAAAGCCATGAAGGACCAGTGGCTATGAGCTGTGATAGCAATCTTAAACCTCCAGAAGCAGTATGTTTGTGAATGCTGGTTAGCAGGAGGCAGCAGATGTAGAGAGCTATTGTCTTTGTGCCCTGCTCTGAGCTTCTTGAAGGCATCTACGTGGCCATTGTGACAAACACTGCAGGATTATGATCAGTCTTTCCTATGGACCTTTGAGGTTGCTGCTGAACTTGGAGCTGGGAGGCAATACGATCAGCATGCCCTTTGTGTGAACTGGCGCCACTAGATTTGGGCTGAACATGCACCCAACTTGATTTGCAACCATAAGAAGAAACTAGGACCATTTTATATAATTTGCAACACATCTGTAATGGAAAATCAAACAGTGTGAGAGCTAAATCACCTTTCCTTGCCAAGTCTGGTTTTCAGTACCTTAGAATCAGCACACCCTATCTAAAAGGAAAAGGCTGTTTTCAGCTTTATGCAATGTACGTCTTATGTGCAATAGCAGGTTGCGATGTGGGGCAGCACCACTTTCCTGGCCTCCCTCTGGCCGAGTCACTGATGCATATACATAGTGATGGAGAGAAGACAGGTTTCAGCAGGCCAGTGCAAATGCACTGGTGGAGCTAGTTCAGTGCTCCTGCTGGTACATTTGTGCTGCGCTGTTGCCTCACCCATTCCACCCCACACTCTCCATCTCTTTATGCAGCAGCAGCAGCAGCAGCAGCCTGACCAGAGTAACTCCAGGTAAGCAGAGCAGTCCTTCTGCATCAAGCACTACTGCTTATAGGAGTTTTTATAGGAGTTCAGTCTTTCTTTGCCTGCTCTAAGTGGCTATATAGAGCTTCCACTAGATCAAATGCAAAATGCTATTGCTCTTTTTAGTTCCTGTTCCTAACGCTAGGTCCTGCTCATGCCTGTTGCATCATATAGCACTCTCTTTTTTATGTTTATGTAAACCCTGACCTTCCTCCCATTTTTTTCTCCCAGCACTGAGAAAATATGTTATACTAGAACCATCTAATACCTGCATGCATGTTGTGGTCAGAATGTGTGGATATGGCAGGAATTTGGCTGATACCTTGCATCTATTTTTCCTCTCTTCTGCAAAATTCTAGTGAAATCTGGCATTCTTCTACCATCATTCCTGATCATTTGCCAGTCTGGCTGGGGCTGATAGGAGCTGTGGCATGACAACATCTGGAGGCCCCAAGGCCGCCTAGCCCTGATATATTCTAATTGCAGAATCTGAGTTTTCTGTTTACAGAATATGGAGAATACAGAATTGAGAAACAACTCTTTTTTGTTGTTGTTAACTTTGCAGTGCTCTGGCTCGCTTATTTAGCCCAAGGCGTGTGCTCTCTCTCTCTCTCTTTCTCTTTTAAAGAAGGTAATAAAGAAGAACATTAGGTGTTGAAACACAAAATTAAATGAGTACACTTGAATTGGTAGCATATGGCCCAAACACTGAATATAGCTGCCAGTGCATGAGGCTGAATAAATGCTAAGATAGCTCTCTCTCTAAAAAAACATGCGCACACACAACTAATACAGAGCTTAATCAGAACTCCTGGGATCTGACAATGCTGCATAAATGGTGGCTTCTGCCACTACCATTTAGATTCTTAACCCCCTGAATAGACTGACAAATTGCAGATAGGTTTTTTTTATAATAAAAAAAGCCTGATGGAATTATCCTGCCTATTTCCCTTAATGCTCCTTTAGGTAATCATTGCATAACTCATTTTAAACTGAATTAATATAAAATCTCTTCTGTACAAAATATGGCTTTAGTTAGAGAAATGAGGGAGGGAGCTTATAAGATACTATTATAGTGGGTATGCTTAACTCCCTCACTCCCCACCCTGCATTTTGATTAAAGTTGCACAGCAAAGTATGTTTTCAGAAATTTTCAGGTGGATCCTTCATTTCACCAAGGCTTCTTGGTCGGTTAAAAATAGAGTATGAAACTAGAAAGGTTTCATCGTTTCCTCATACAACTAACAGCATCCATAAAATATGGCACAAAAGCAAAATTAAAGCCACACATAAATTAATATAATAGCAGTAGAATGCATTGAAGTCACTGGAAGGGAAAACATTTAATGCAAATTAGCCATATAAATGGGGCCACGCCTGCCATGGTAAGAAGGCCTGCAAAAATAAATGGGTCTTAAGCTGATGCTTTGGTGGAGGGCAGTTTGAGCTGTATTGGGTAGGAGAAGCTGTATTGCACACTGAGTGCCATCACCCAGAAGAACCAGGGTGGCTGGTACTGAAGAAGTTGCTCCTTTAAGTATTTGTAGTCCTTCAACTGAACATGCTTCGAGGTTTTTTTCCTTGTATTTTTTTTTTAAGAAGGCAAGGCAGTTGAAGTTTAAGACCAGAGTTTTTGTTCTCTTAAATGAGCTGCCTTCCCAAGTGGATGAGCCCCATCTGCCCTCCATTTCCCTCTTCAGTACATGTAGAAACCACGTTCTCACGGACGTCTTAAGCATATCCGGCACCGTGGTGCAAAGCTCCCTCCAGCGCCTCCCCCCTGTTTCCCAGAGTTTTTAAGGGAGGACAGCACTGCCAGCAGGGATGCAGGAGGCGGGCAGCGGCTGGAGAGCAGCTCCTCCAGCGAGGAAGAGGTGGAGGCTGGATGTGGTGCCTCCTATCTCAGCTGGCCACTTTGTGCCATGATGGCCACAGCAGACAGAGGCTCCAGGCGCAGCGCTGCTTTGGTGCAGCATGGTGGAGGCAAACGAGGGCAGCGAGCTGATGCCAGGAGGCGCCGCATCCTGCCTCTGCCTCTTCCCTGGTGCCCTCCAGAACATGGCGCCCCGGCGCCCCGCACCACTAGCCTGTATGGGTAAGACGCCCCTGCACCTTCTTGACCACTGGATCCACTATTAGCCTTCACGTGCAAGAAAGTCCCCAACACACTGAGGATTTGAGATCCATTGGCTACCCTCGCCTGCCTTAGCCAACCAGTCAAAGCCATTTCCCGGGGTGTGGCCACTGTTGCAGGCTGACAGCATTTAGGAGCCACAGGTGAGAGCTGAGTGCAGGGTGGGGACCAAAGGTTGACAAATTACCTCAGAAGGAACGCAACATGTCTCCCACCAGAGGTAATACCCCTCTCCTAATACCACATACTCCTCATCAATATGAGATAATGATCATATGTGTGAGAGCAAGAGAGAATGATTGTGTGTGTGTGTGTGTGTGTGTGTGTGTGTGTGAGAGAGAGAGAGAGAGAGAGAGAGAGAGAGAGAGAGCAGTCAAGCAGTGCAGCTTGCTGTAAGAAAGGGTGTTATAAGTACAGAAGTGTATCACTGTTTTCATCTGGGAAATCTTAAGAATGTATGTTCATTTAAACTTTTTCACTGTTTACTATTAGTCCACAAATTTATGCCTTTACAGATGTTTGACTTTTACGCATAGGTTTAAAGGCCATGTTGCTGTTTTGCATGCTTCCCTTCTTACTCCTCTCACATGGACTTGCTTTTTGAAAAGGTCCATTCTGAAGCCTAGTTTTAGAGGTCAGTTGCTGTCTGTCAGCTGTGATGCTCAAAGTCCATTTGCATGCCACAGCTAGCTTATTTGCGGTGATGGGACCACACATTTTAAATACTTGGCTCAAAGTCCGACTTCCCGAGGCATCGAATGAAGCCTGCACTGGAAATCAGGCCTACTGAGCTTTTGCCAGAGCACTCCAAGGCTTAGCATGAGATATTACTAAACAGTGTGGAGTCTAGTCCATCTGTTATACATTTAGGCCCCAAGTAAAATGACACTCAGGCAGAAGTCATTTGACAATCTTTACAGATAGCACACAAGTGTGTATATGTGTGTATCTGTGTGTGTGTGCGCGTGCGTGCGCATATATATATATTTGAGAGGGACTATTATTTAACCTTTTTACAGCTGAAACAATTAATCCTTATTTATTACTTCTTTGAGAACCCACAACCATTACCATATGGAACTGGCGGAAATGACTGGCAGAAATCCGAGGCCAGGGAGAAGAGTCGGTGGAAGAAGACTGGGAAAAGTTTAAAGACTATTTATAGAAATACTGTAAAATTAATGAATGTTAGAAGAATGCTGGAATGAAGTTATATGGCTTTAGTAGAAATGTTATAAGGAATTAAGTATAAATAGATTAATAGAATATTAAAGGAAAAAATATGGTTAGAATGTTTTAAGATAATTATAGGATAGAAAACAGAGGAAGATGGAAAGGAATTGCTGAAACAATTAACAGAAGTGGAATACAAAAAGGGAGGTGTGAGGAGGTAGTTGAAATAAGTGAATGAAATATAAGATATTGAAATTGTTTGACGTGTTTTAAAATTGTTTTTGTTTTCTTTTGTCAGTTTAATGTGTGAGTGTTGTGTAGTGTTTGTGTATTGTATTGTATTGTATTGTTCTTTTTTATTGTTCCTTTCTTTTTGTGTAGTGTTTAAATTGTTGAAAAAGTAATAAATATTATTTTAAAAAAAGAGAGAACCCACAACCATTAATCCATTTATGCAACAAATTAATCAACTAAAGCATAAATTGATTAATTTGGAGGTAGCCATTGTTGCGCCCTTCAGATGTTATTGGGCCACAACTCCTATCATCCCAGACTCCCAGCCATTTCAGCTGAAGCTGGTGTGTTTTGGAGTACAACCATAGCCGGAGGGCATCACAATGGTTATCCTTGGAATAAAGCCAATCTTAATCTGGCAGGTTTTATTCAGAGGGACTAAGAGTTTAAGGTATGGCTGCTATTTTTGAGGATGCTCTGGTTTCTTATGTGTTTTATTATGTGATGAAGCAGAAGCAAATAAAATATTCAATGAGGCATCAATGGCGGTGGTTTTCTGGAGCAGGGAGAGACTATTGTCTTGATACCCTATTACTTTTCTTCCAGGAAATATTTGGAAATACTCTGGGAAACAAGATCCTGGATTATATGGATATTCAACCTGATTTAGCAAGGTCATTCATATGTATGTATGGGTTATATACAACTAAATCCTACAAGGAGCATACCCATGGAAATTAATGGTCCCAGTTTAGTTGTGCCAATTAATTTCAATGTGTCTACTCTGAGTAGGACTAATGCTGGTTGCAACTCTATTTTTTGTGTTGTTACCTATATTTCTCAGAACCTCACCTTCTGCCTTGATGCCACATGGAATAAAGAAGGAGGAATCACTTTTGGAATCTAGGCGCCCAGTTGAAAAGATGGTGTGTGTGGAGGTGGTTGAAGGAATATTCTGGAACATGGGTAGGCAACCTAAGGTCCAGGGGCCGGATCTGGCCCAATCACATTCTAAATCTGACCCACAGATGGTCCGGGAATCAGTGTGTTTTTACATGAGTAGAATGTGTCCTTTTATTTAAAATGCATTTCTGGGTTATTTGTGGGGGAGAGGAATTCGTTCATTTTTTTCTTTCCAAAATACAGTCCGGCCCCCCAAAAGGTCTGAGGGACAGTGGACCGGCCCCCTGCTGAAAATGTTTGTTGACCCCTGTGAATCTGGAAGGAAACCACTCGGCTTTATTAAGTGCAGTGGTGACTGGTCTATTGGGCAAATGTGGCATTGCCCCACCAACTCAGTCTGCTCTCCGCCAGGCACCACCTGCTTTCCTTCTTACTTACCATATTTTCCGTCTATAAAACGACCCCATGTATAAGATGACCTCTATTTTTGGGAGCCCAAAATTAATAAATCAGTATTTTATCATTGTTCACTTCTAAGTCATTGAGTGTCAGGCTTCTGGGAATTCTATCCTTCTCCCGGTAGTGGCAAGAAGCAGAAGAAAAACAAGGTAGAGTCCTTTCTAATGAGTTTATTCATTCATAATAGCGAGAGACAAAAGAATGCAGTCTGCCTCCAGGTAATGGAGTTCCTCCAACTGAGCTCCTCCTTCCTTACTTCCTAGCAACAGCATTTCCCCTCATGGTGTCTATTCGTGGCAAACTGTCTCTGAGTCCTTTGCTCTTGCACTCTTAATGAACACCGAGTTCTGGGAGAAGGGGGGTCAGAAATACTCTCCAGTGACAACGTGTCAGCTGGCTCTGCCTCCCCTTCTCCTAACACCTCCCAACTCTTCTCTTCATGGGTCTCTGCACTGTGATCTTCCTCAAACCCCTGCTGTAATTCAATACTGCCTTCTGCTTCTCCAGAAGCTACAGGACAAAGTGAGGCGATCTCCACCATTCCTCCTCCATCTTGTCCCCTTCTGTCCGGTCCCTGATGTTGAGATTTTTTGGGCGATTCCCCATGCCTTGGCAGGCACAGCCTCACCTTGCCTCTCCAGCCTGTGCCTGGCTTCACCTCACCTCAGCTTAAGCTGCCAAATCACTCAAGACCTACTGTATAAATCCTTTTATAAGATGATCGTCTTGTACACAGAAAAATATGGTACATCCAGGCCGAGCAGTGGCACTGACTGTCATCTTCCTCCTCCTTAATTTCAGTTGACCTTATACAAATCAGCAGGGAGGATGACACAGAAAAACATAGAGTTACAGTAGTTGGCTCTACCTCCCATTGGCAGAGCCTGGTCCCCTGGTGTCTTGTTTGCTCTCCCTGCTCTACTGTTTCCAATGGTCACCAGCCATCACTGATTAAGAGGCCTGGAAATACCAGAGGCAACAACAAAAGAGGGCAATGACACTAGGGGACCAGGACAAATCTCCCCCTGTTCTCACTTTTTCCTTCCTTTGACAACCCTAGTCTCTCATTTTCACCACTACAACATTCCTTATGTCTCCTTTGCAGATGACTTTTGATTTTTCTTCCAGGTCTAACAGGACAGCTAGGCAGACACTATAATCATGGCTGTTGTTTAAAATGTGTGACTTGTATCTCAAATAGAGACTCGCATGAACCTTCCTTTCTGCTGAAGATGGAAATTTGATTTGGTCTTTACCACTTTTCATGGCTAAAATGTTCAGCGATCTGTTTAAGTACAGTAAAACTGGTGCTTATTAGCTTTGCAATCAGCAGGAGATGTTGTAGGGTGACTTGAATTATACATCAAGAGGGACTGCATATTTTTGCACCTGTGGAGGAATGTTATTAAAATTAATATTGCTCACCATGCAAACGTATCCAGCCATTATTATGGCACTTCATGCTTCAGGATGTATTGTTTTTCATTCTGACTTTACAACACGTTTTGACCTTCAGTACAAGCATTTTTCTGCCTGAACAGGAGGAAAAACTATTCCGAGGGTTAGTTCATAATAAATGAGTCTGGAATTTAAGAAACATAAATTCAAGGCTCATTGGCAAAGAATAGCACATGGGACATTTTCTGTAAGAGAGACTAGAGTCTCTGAACAATACATATTCATAAACACGTCGACTTCATTCAGTGATGAAATTATAACCTCTGTAAGTAGGCTTTGACCAGACAATTCTTCTACCCTAATGCTTTCCTTCAGTGTGAGTTACTCTGTTTTTTTGTTCTGTTTTTTTTTTTAAAGAAATGGGTGATAACACTGAAGTTGGATATCCATTTGGAATTTTCTAGAAGATTCCAGGAGCAGGATTAGTAGACTAGGGCTGACCTCTGCTCACGATTCGTAATGAAAAATCCACATGCAATTTATTCTCTACATATTCTGCTCTAACAGAAGGCTCTGGGTGGCCTTTGAGGAAATTATTAATTGTACATTCTTTTATGTATTTTTATTACAGTGGTACCTCGGATTATGAACTTAATTCATTCCGGAGGTCTGTTCTTAACCTGAAACCATTCTTAACCTGAGGTACCACTTTAGCTAATGGGGCCTCTCGCTGCCACCGTGCCACTGGCGTGCAATTTCTGTTCTCACCCTGGGGCAAAGTTCTCAACCCAAGATACTACTTCCGAGTTAGTGGAGTTCGTAACCCGAAGCGTTTGTAGCCCGAGGTACCACTGTATTACTAATGTTATTAATTCGATTTATTACTTGTACTTCCTCCTATGGTACCAGGGCAAGGTCACAACTATTTAAAATACAACATTAAAAACTGTTTAAAACTAATCACAAGAATAGGGTGGATCCTAAAAAATAAAAATGGTCCTTGGCACATGCCCCTCAACTGCCCTGATTAAATCGGTACATCCCATTTTTATGTGCCAATGACATTTGGGGCATGATCTCGAATGGGTCGTGTGACTCATGAGGAATTGTGTCCTGGAAGACGTGTGCTCCGGTTTTCTGTGGCAACATGTTAAAAGGTACGACATCATTTGCAGAAACTGTATACTGGAGGTGCAAGATACAACTCCATGGGCAGGGAATTTCACAATTTAGGGGCTGCCTCAGAGAATGACTTCTCCCAGGCTGCTGCTACCCTGAGCTTCTGAAGGTGGTGGAATTACCAGCCTCTGCTGATCTCAACACTCAAGGGGGTCTGTGGAGAAGGGGGTGGAAGGAGGTGGGACAGGAGAATGATTTGGGAGTTAAATCATGTAACACTTCAAACACTAATGTGAGGATCTAGAATTGGGCCCAGAACAAACTGGCAACCAATGTAGCTTTTCTGAAACAAGGATTATATGATTTCTAAATGGAACCCCAGCCACTAATCTGGCCACCAGTGGCGGAGCTTCATGCTCTGGCACCGGGGGGCGGAGAGCAGGCAGGGGAGGGGCTGGCACAAGTCCTGGGGGCCTGGTACACTGCCCATGCAGGGGAATGGCGTGCCGCCTGCAGGGGCATAGCACCTAGCGTGGGCAGGGGGGCAGCTGTGATGGCACCCCACCGGGATTGTGCTGCCGGGGGCGGTGCGCTCCCCCTGCACTCCTCTTCCTCCACCACTGCCATCCATTGCATTTCAGACCAGTTGAAGTTTAAGCTTAGTCACTTTCAAGAGCAATACCATGAAGAGCAAATTGAAATAATCTAGTCTGGAAGTTACCAAAGAATGGAGTCCTGGGGTCATTTCTCTCCAAAAGGGACTCTAGTTGGCAAACCATATAGAACTGGAAAAGCACTCCTAGCCATTGAGGCTACCTGAGCCTCCTGTGACAGTGATAGATCCCAGAAGTATTGAATGAAAGTGACCATCCATCAATCCATCTCTTCTCAGGTCTCCTTCTGCAGGCTTTCTGGTGACAATGGGGCAAGTCTGTATGTTTTTCCAGCATGTGTTTATAAAATATGTGTTTTCTGCCCTCTACGTCAGGTATAGAGACTCAGTCTTTGACAACTGGATTAATTTATTGCTGTGTGCACAGTTCATCTTCCATAAAAAGATCCTCCTCCATCCTTTCATTTATTTGGGTGACCTTTTCAACTGTCAAGCCAAAAATATTTGTGTGTGTGTGCAGAAACACTGAGTCCTGGCCTAGATCGAAATTGCAGTAGAAGTGATAAAGATCATCTACTGTCAATGCTGCCAATGGTACAGACTGAGACAGTCTTTTATTCCTTTGCCATAGAAATGTGCATAAAATATCAAATAATTGATGCAGCAATAAATTCCTAATTCTTTATAGAAACAAACTGGGGCAATAAGTATTAATAAAAAAGTACTCTTTTTTTGCTTGTCCTAAAATGAAATTAAATCATACTTATTTTTTGGATATTTGTTTTGCATAGTAAATCCAGCATATTATCAAATAAAAGCAAAGCCTGTTATTTAGTTTAGCCTGTCATGTTCTTATATGCTTGGCATCCATATAAAATCACATTATTCATAAGCTGAGCATTTATGCAGTAAGGGAAGCAGGTGCGACGCCTTTTGCTGACATTTCTATAACGCGCTGCGTGCGCCTCGCTTATGCCATCATTAATCCTGCTGTAGTTTAGGATTATGATATAGAATTAGCATACTGTCTTGAGAGTTATCTGCCTCAAGTGTTAGATGGCATTTAAAGTAGGTGACAGGAGGACATATATTGTGCAGTCTGCATTTATTATCTTATCCCCACCACCACTCCGGCTGTAAGGCAATTCTCTTTCAGCCACCACATCTTGTGAACTGCAGCCTATTAACTTTCTTACCACACCTTGTGAACTTCCATGTAAAGATCCTGACCTTAGGTCTGTTGACAAAGCTTCCGTTTTCTCTCCTTGTCCGTCACACCACAACTGGGGTGCGTCTGTTAAGAGATTCCAACTTGCGAGTTGGAGAAATATTTCAGATTACTGGAGGCTTAGGGTTGTAGCCAAGTAAGTTCCATTCATAGAATCATAGAATCATAGAGTTGGAAGAGACCACAAGGGCCATCGAGTCCAACCCCCTGCCAAGCAGGAAACACCATCAGAGCACTCCTGACATATGATTGTCAAGCCTCTGCTTAAAGACCTCCAAAGAAGGAGACTCCACCACACTCCTTGGCAGCAAATTCCACTGTCGAACAGCTCTTACTGTCAGGAAGTTCTTCCTAATGTTTAGGTGGAATCTTCTTTCTTGTAGTTTGGATCCATTGCTCCGTGTCTGCTTCTCTGGAGCAGCAGAAAACAACCTTTCTCCCTCCTCTATGTGACATCCTTTTATATATTTGAGCATGGCTATCATATCACCCCTTAACCTCCTCCTCTCCAGGCTAAACATGCCCAGCTCCCTTAGCCGTTCCTCATAAGGCATTGTTTCCAGGCCTTTGACCATTTTGGTTGCCCTCCTCTGGACACGTTCCAGTTTGTCAGTGTCCTTCTTGAACTGTGGTGCCCAGAACTGGACACAGTACTCCAGGTGAGGTCTGACCAGAGCAGAATAAAGTGGCACTATTACTTCCCTTGATCTAGATGCTATACTCCTATTGATGCAGCCCAGAATTGCATTGGCTTTTTTAGCTGCCGCGTCACACTGTTGGCTCATGTCAAGTTTGTGGTCAACCAAGACTCCTAGATCCTTTTCACATGTACTGCTCTCAAGCCAGTACATTCAACAACCTCCTTCATCCATTAATTCTTCCATGACTCCCAGGCCTTGTTTAAATACTAGGAGTTGTATCCAATGTGGGTTCCAGTCGGAGCTGTTGTTGTTGTTTAGTCGTTTAGTCGTTTCCGACTCTTTGTGACCGCATGGACCAGAGCACGCCAGGCACTCCTGTCTTCCACTGCCTCCCGCAGTTTGGTTAAACTCATGTTGAACATAGTCAAACTCATGTTGAACATGGTCAAACTCATGTTGGTTCCAGTCGGAGTAGACCCATTTAAATTAATGGACCTGACTATCTTAGATCCATTAATTTCAATGGGTCTACTCTGAGCAGAACTTAGTTTGCTACATCCCCAGTTGGGGTGGATGGTGTGAATGAAGACAAGTCCCCGTCCTTTTATTGGAGGTTAATGCATTTCTCTTTCTTACAAGAGATGGCATATTGAAATGAAGGGGTAGTTTTTCTGTTTAGGAATGCAGAACTAAGATATGCTAGGAATAACACTGTTTATATATACTGCTTCACACCTTAGACTTTAAGCAGTAAAATATTCAGAAGAACATCATTATCATCATTACTACTACTGTTATTCTAGTCACTCATTTGTCTAAACCACTTGTACAGACCAAAACTGGTTGCTATCATTTTCTTCATTTTATTTTATTTTTTGAGTTTCATTATAGTTTTGGTTCTTATTAGAAATGACAGTTCAAGCCTCTGCAAAAAAATTCACCAGTGGGAAGGGAGAAATGAGCTAGGGGTCATATTATTTCCCATAATGCTTTTCACTTCTTCTTAACACTCCAGTAGGAGATCAACAATGATGCTTGGAATTAATTAAGAAGATGGCTGGAACATTCTTATTTTAGAAATGGAGCAAAACCACTGATAATTCTGCTTGGAAATAATAATTAGGGGAAGGTTTCATTCTCTCCTCATCACTGGCAATACAATCCGGCAGCTCTCCAGATATTGCTGGAATACAGTACCCATAGTCCGTGGCTAGTCTAGCTATGGCTGATGGGAGTTGAAGTCCAACAATTTCTGCAGAGCTCCATGTTCCCCATCCCTGTGTGCTCAGAAAGTGCAGTGAGTTTAACAGAGCTTACCTCCAGGTAAGTGAGTATAGGACCCCAAAATGCACTTCCTTTTATGTACTAATACTGTGAAAAAGTGAGCCATTCTCACCTCTTGGGTCTGGTTTGGGTATAAGTGATCCCCTACCCTCAGTGTGAATAAGTTGGCAAGGAGGGTGAGAGAAATGGTTTGAAATGTTTCCACCACCATTAGTAGCCAAGGTAAGACGCCCTGAAGCATTTCCTTCTAAGGGAGCAGCGTATCACTCTGGCACTGCTATAAGGCAGACAGTATAATTTCTAGCTATATCAGATATTTTTCTCCTCTTTTTCAACTCCAGCTGAGAGGTTTTACACTGTGATCCTGGCTGCTTTCAGGTCAGGCAAGGTCAGTGCATTGGGCCCTAAGGAGAACCCCACTGGCACATGGAGTAAGGTTGCCTTCCTGTGGATGGTGTTCTGCCTTGATTCAGATCATTACTTTATAAGGCAGCAATGCACAGATGGTTGTAAAACAAGGTCCTGGATGAATGAACCTTTTTCATGCTTGGTCTCAAGCCCAGGGTGACTTTTACTAGCAAAGGTAGCCCTTTCTTCCCCCCAAAATAATCTCAGCATGGATCAAGTATATGAATATGTGTCTTTGGCTGGGCAACACAGCCAAATGGGTGGGGTATAAATAAATTAATAATAATAATAATAATAATAATAATAATAATAATAATAATAACCAAATAGTTTGGTCCACCCTTAGTTCCCAGTTCACTTCTCTTGGAACCCTGGAAAAAGTGTGATTTCAAAATGATCTAATAACTAACTAGTCCACAGGATTTCAGACCAAATTGGGAGCTCAAAGCACATACAGTCAACTCTTTTCACACAATGGCAATAAGAACCTACCCAGCACTAATGATAAGAGAATCTATTGCATTTTCCAAGGCTTGCAATTTTCAGATGTTCAGTATTTCGAAAATACACTGATATAGATTTGGCACACTCCATGTTGGTAATTGGGCGTGGGCGGGGGGCGGATCTTGGACTCAGTGGCCTATTAAATTACAAATATAATTTGGTCCTTAGGCAACATACCTATATGGAATCTCCATGTTCACAGCTGTGCATTCTCTGGTTGTCAAGGTTAAGCCTGGCCACTGCATACTGGTTGTGGATAAAGCAGTGGATGTCCATACATGGATCAAAAACTAGTTTATATATTAGTCAGGACCTATGGCTGCTGGTGAAAAGCTGTTCCCCAGGTGGATGATCTACATGGTAAAAAGTAGAATGTGGTGTGTTGGTCTACATCTGAATAATATGCACATATCAGAGCCCTGATATGTGTGCAATCCATGAATTTTAACATTGCACTGTCATGTGGATCACACACATAGGGAAGGAGTTTTCAATAGCAGTTAAAGGAAGGGAGTAAATATTATGTAAACCTATTTATCTGTCTCTCACCCCCCCCCCACCCCCAGCACACAGGAATAGACACTGGCACTTACATTCTTGCATTACGAAACATGCATCTATTTTTATGATATTGCAATTTTGCAAGGTGATTGCATTTTTAGGTAATGCCTATTCACCAAAAGCATTGAAATGCCAAACATTGTTGTAAGTTCCTTTAGTTGAGTTGATAGATAAGTGGAGAATGACCTTCCTGTATCCAGGGTGACAGCTGCAGCAGTATCAAAATGCCCTGACTTGAAGTCAGCACTTGAGATTTCCAAGAGATGGCAGAAAAATTACTCGGTATTCTTACAAGACATATGCCAGATTACAGTTAGAACATGGCTAGGTAGCTATTTTAACACACACTGGTTGACTTCACCAGCTCAACTGTCCCTCTTGTCATATCCAAGCACATCAGTTTCAGTGCTCCGTGTAACAGATTTCTAGTTCAGTAACAGGCCTTGAAGTCAGTCGCTTTGCCAGGGCTTGTGTTTACGCTAGATTTGGCCTGTCCTAGAGAGATATCATTACAATGAACTTTTGACATGATCTGAATATCTTGGACTCTACTAGAATATCTGCTGTCATCTTGTTTAACATCACTGGAGGGGGGTGGAATTCAAAGAAAACTTGTTCAGAGGCACTGCTCTTGATGGCTAACCCCTGTCATTAGCGTGTCCTTGAAACTGCAGATTCTCGCTGCTTTCCTCTCTCCAACAGCTCTTATAGAGGATCTGTACAATGCCTCCTTTACCTTCTCCAAGATCCTGTCATGTTAGCTGGAAGCTTTTTGTTTCTTTCTAATGTATGTCTGCATTCTTTTTTCCTAAAGAAAGAAATAGAATCTTTGACATGACCTGTCTTTGCAACCATGGTTTATAGAGGCTTGATATTTCCTTATGCAGAAGTAATGAGGCAATTCATCCATATCTCTTGAATACACCTTCAGTTCTTAGAAATAATCACTCTTGTATGCTGCTGTTGCATGCACAGCCCAAACAGTACACATGTCAAATTTAGCAATAATCCTAAATGATACAGCGTTCTGGAGACAAAAGGTTGAAAATATTTAAAGAGTGTTGCTCATTACCTGATGAATATTCATTATAGGACAATCGGCAGCCGTTTTGCTTTATGTGGCAATAGAGGTGATATTTCACTCACAATGTCAAAGCGTGTTGTGGAAATGCAGGTTTCCATAACATGCTTGTGTTGTTGCAAATGGCCTAATCATTTCCTTTTCCTTTGGAGCTTACCTGCAGGCAAAGAGCCTCAGTGAGGAAGCTGCGTATACAACACTCCTGTTTCACTTGATAACTACCATTCCTACATGGAAACTTGAGGCTTACTTGATCCAGTTACAGCAGGCTTTGGATCTGCTCCCCACCTGCACATGGACAGTAGAGCTGAAGTTTACTTTCCCTTGCCAATGCTCAATCAGGAGAGCACTTTAAGAGGCAGTTGTGCCTCTACCTGCCACATGCCTGATGTTATAAAACAGGCCTGTCTAACCAGTCGATCTCGATCTACTGGTTGATCGTGGGCTTACGCTGGTCGATCCTGGTCGATTGCATGATCTTAAGTGATTCCTCCCTCCAGGCCCCCCCAAAAGAAGTCCCCCCCCCCAAAGCTGAACAACTCTGGTCAATCCAATGGGTTCACAGATCACTGCCAGTTTCTTTACAGCAGGAGTAGATCACAGTCTCTTGGAAGTTGGACACCCCTGTTATAAAATATGCCAAGTATGGAGGCATAGGTCAGGAGGCTGTTGTTTGGCAAAGCAGCAGTGCATCTACATTTGAATCCCTGAAAGGGGGTGCCCATCCTACAGACCAGAGGATCTTCTACTATTGGGTACCTTTCTGAAATATCATATTATATTCTGCACCTCAAAATGCTGCTTCATCATGCACAAGCAGACCTATCCCAAATCATTTCTAGAAAGCCCCACAATATTGTAGCACCTGAATACAGTGATCTCTTTTTGTCAGTGGTTGTGCATATATTGGGTTAATCGAATATGTGGCTTTGCTTTTATTCAATTATGACTAGAAGAGCTTCACTTTATTCTGTTGACTTCGAATTTGATATTGATAGTTACCCTAATTGGTATTTGATTCTTAGACTGGTACAGGGGGATTGTGGTTATCCTAAGTGCAGTGAGTATTTGGCCTATATTAACAGTGAGGGGTTTGGCTGAGCATCTACGTATCTTATCTTAATGTTAGGAACAGACATTGTCCATGTTACTTTGGCTTGTGATTAGTGTGGATAGGCATTCCATTTACAGTCACTGCAATTTGTTTCTGTTACTGTACCACCGTCTGCAGACGTCCAGTGGTGCAGAGAAGAGCTTTCCCCATGGTGGTGCCTAACTGGAAGGCATCAGTTGTTGGGGGCTTGCACCAACAACCTTTCCTGACTCCTAATACCAGCCCCTGGCATCTCTAGCTATTGTGTTTACTGGTGTATTTTATTAAAGGTGCCATACCCTGATTTTCTCAACCATCTTTACAAATTGATTTTGGGATTCTCCCACTTAGCTTTGCCATTGTGTGAGGGCATAGCCTTTTTCCTTCTTCAAAGACAATGTTCTTGGGTTCTCTTTTTACAGAGCTGCTCCTGTATTTCCTTCCCAGCCTTTCTCTTGGCACCTCTGCAATTCCTCTTCTTTCTGTGTAGTGCTTGTGTCATGCCCTAGGTGTTGCTGAAGTTATACATTGCCCATTCCTTAGTTCTCTTTTCCTTGGTAGTCCTGCTGCTCTGTTTGGCAGCATGGGTGAAACCAATCATGTTTCAGGGCTTGGGAAAGCCACCAACCTGCCTCCTGCCTGCTTTCTTGGGGGAAAGACCCATAGCATACACCTTGAATGGGACCAGTTGTTGCTGTTCTTAGCCTCCTCCTCCTCTGACGTTTTCAGTTTAAGTAGCAATCTACACCATGGAGATTACAGCAGTGATCGTGTTTACTATTCTAATCTATATAGGGAAAAGCTAGATGCAAATATAGATGTTTAATTCAGCCAGCACAGAAGAAAAATGTCTAGCCAAATACTTCTGGTGCTTCAAATGAATATAATACATTGACTTCCTAGGGTTATAGATTGTTGTGGCGCCCCTGTGCAACCCACTGTCCACCTCTGAACATCTGCTAATTTGACTAGCACGGCCGGATACAAAATAAATTTGATGATGATGGTGATTGGGTCTCTTTTTTTAACCTTTTCAAAGGAATGCACTTAAATTTCTATTAGCGTATTGAAACAGACAGCATTACTAGGATTTTGACTTTGAAAAGTTCATTTTCTTGGCAGCAAGAAGCTATAATTAAAACTATGCTCTAAACAGTAATCTATCATTTAATACACAAGGGCTTCCTCCACTCTTCTGGAAGATGTAGCACCAAACCCCAGCAGTAGTACTTAACATGGCAAGGCTCTATTAGTAATTCTATTTTAATTTAGACCTTTTTTGGAAGTGGGGGAAAATGCTAAAGGCTGAGTCTGCAAAAAGTCTCCAAAGGAAAAGAGAACCCTGTTGGTGAAAACTCTGCATGCAACTTTTTAAGTCAGGATGAGATTATTATTTTTATTGTAGCTAAATTTTTAACATTTCTTCTGCAAGTGCACTCCAGTGAGGTTCCCTGTGTATGTATGGAAGCATACAAAGGAAATTGCATAGAGTTCCCAATCACAAATGGGCAAAAGTGAGATCGTAGCAGAACTGCATTTTGTGGGGAAAGATTCTTGCTCTCTCATGACCTTGCTGCCAGCGGATGCATTGTTCATGCCTGGATGGAGTTTCTGACAAAATCAGCATACAATCACGAACCATTTATCAGAAGTTCAGCTGAAGAAGATACAGTCACAATGAGCCTTGACGGGGTCACTTTGAAAATGCACTCTGGCAGCCTAGGAATATTGCACATAGGAATATTGTTCCCGCTTCGAAGGTATCCCCCAACTGGGGCCCTCAGCTCAATCTCTAAGTGTTTAAACCTCATGTTTAGACCAGTTTAGTTCCACTGGTGTCACTGGGTTCAAAAGGGCTTAAAGCAGAATTTTTAAACAATTATTTGGATCAGGCTAAAAAATGGCTAATGAGTAGCTGTTACATTGAACTAGAATTATAATCTATCTCATTCAGTGACCAATGCTCCAATCCTGGTCAACTCATTTCTTTTCAATACAATATACTGCCCAATTTCACCAGGTCACAGTTGGTTTCTTATGTCACACTCTCACTGCTTTCTGGCTGGCAATATCAAGGAAGCCTAGCCCTGAGTTGAGTTGGACAGAGTCCTTTCTAGCAAGTTGTTGGTGCATTATTTTTTTTTTAAAAAAGGATGGCTTTCCTTTTAAACTGGGCCGACCAAACTCTGCAATCCTGGACTTGTATGTGGATCATAACATTCTGTCAGTTGGATCATGTACTTCTCTGAATACTGTGGTGCAATTTAGGTCCAAAAGATGTGCACAGAAATGCATATGTTGCCCAGAAAATGCATTGAAAAATGTACATTTCTGAGGGGGGGGGGGAGCATACAAAAATGCACCTTGTAGGGAAATGATGCGTACAAAGAAGTAGAACAAAACAGACCTATGACTGACCTTACATGAAACTGACACAAAACATGAATAAGTGGCTCCATATGTGATTCCTACTGGATTCATGACATTCTTTTGTGAAGTTTTAGTAGCCTCATTGAAACTATTTGGGCTTTGAAGTAGGAATCTTTAAAGTCATCTCAAATGTTAAATTAGGCTAAGTTCATCACCAACAATAGAGATTTCCTCACCTTGTGAACTGCATATTGCTGTAGAATAAGAAACCCACCATTCCTGTCAGTGTTGCATAAGCAAGCCTTAGGGAAATGAATGCATGAAGTAGCTGGTGAGAGATATGCCCTTACATGTCAGTTTCACTTTTAAGAAAAGCCTTTGGTCAACCCCTTTTAGGGATTTTTGAGCATCTTGAGAATAATACCGGCAAGGAATTGACAGATACATAGCCATCCAAAAGTGACATTGACGCTACTTGAGTTGATGAGAAATAACACTGAGAGCAGCCGTTAGCATATGTATGTATATCTACATTATTTTCTACAGCTAAGAATTGGTAACAGAGGCTTTGATATGAGAAATGGCATTTTCAATTGCCTTTAAGAAATAAAAGATTGCATTCAGCTCCCTAATCATAGCAGACCTGCTCAGTTTCATTTATGTTTGCTGTCTAATAAGCAATTAACACTGTGTTAAGCTTCACTTTTGTATAGCTTTAGCTTCTGCTGACTGCACTGCAAACTTAACTCTTGTAATATGGCTACAATGCCACCTTGGTTCCTTTGGCATTTAAATCAGCGTTCATATCAGAGCTTAAGGAACCTGCCGTTTATAGACTTTAAACTAAATCTACCTCTTGGTAAAATTGATCACTTTCCTTCCATGTTGCAGCAGCATGCTGAATAGTTATTTAGAATATTTATTATAATATATATATATATATAATGTGCAACAATTTAGTTGTGCATTTAAACCTATAATTAGTTCTCTGCTGCTGATATTTTTAGAAAATAATTTGATTGACATAAATTGGTAACTTTTTAATGGTAAAAATGGAGACACTTTGCTTTAAGGCTGGCTGTTCTGCAGTAGCAGATGGCACAGAGAGGCAGAGGGCACTAGCTGACAGGTGAGCTGCTGCTGCTGCTGCTTACCAGAAGGGAGAGAGGGAGCAGTGAGACAGGAGAGAAGTCAGTGCAGTGCAAATACACTAGCAGACCCAACTGGCCACCATTATCATTGCATTTGCACCTACACACCACCTCACCACTTCCTTATCCCTCAAAGGTGACAGATTTTTCCACCCATACTTGAAGGCACAAACTTCCTGTCTTTGATACTTTGCAACTCCCTTATTCAATCTCTATTCTTCTTTCTAATCTTAACTCTTCTGCTATCTCAGAACCCAGCCAAGATAAAAGCAGCTGGGAATAGGAGTAGGTGGTGGTGTGCTAAACCACTGCGGTGCGGCACGGGCACTTGCTTCCACAGCACCAGAAATTGTGTCTGTGCAGACGCAGATGCCAGAAACCACAGGTGTGTCGCGCGTGCAGGTGTGCAATCCAGCCCACAGAGGGATCTCCACTGGAGTGAACCGGCCCAGGCGAGGTAAACCTTGCCGACCTCTGATGGACTCTCTTCCTCATTTTTTCTTTCTTTCAGTAAAATGGGAATAATAGAATGCTTCCCTCCCTCAGAAGCTCTTGAGAATTGTAAAGCCTTCTGCATGTTTAAAATGCAACATTCCTAATGGTAATACATTGCCAAGCAATTCATTTCTAATACAAACTGTTTATGGCTTAGTGTTAATTGTGTCAGCCATGCTACATGCACTTATTCTGCTTCTTTTAAGTTTTAATTAATCAGAACAATCCCACTAATTAATGTTAGCTATACTTGCATGGAGGGAGATCGCAAGTGGATGTCTCAAAGGTTTTCTGGTATTTAATTAGCAACCCCCATTTCAATCTTACCTTTTTTCATGTTAGAGACAAAAAATGGCATTATTCTTTCACCTTTATGTCTTTTTTTTTACCCAGAAAACAACAACAAATGAAGCAGACACATAGAGGGAGATACTGTAGTTCAGTGGTATCTGCAGGTAGGATTGGGAAAACTTGCAGAGTCACAACCAGATAGTGTAGTCTTGGAATCACTAATCTGCAATGTTTATGGACTACAACTGCCATCATACTTGACCATTGGTCACTCTGGTTGGGACTGATGGAAGGTCCAAGAATATTCAGAGGGGCATAGGTTTCCCATCCCATGTGTAAACAATTCTGAACTAGATGGACCAATGATCTGAATCGATATAATGCAGTTCCCTTCACCCGTGTTCAAATTGGTGCATAATTGCAGTGGAGAATCTATTCAGCCACCACAAGGCTCTGTTTTCCTCTTGCCAGCCTACTAATTTCCCCCTAGACTATATTCTTAAATGCCTTCTACAAAAAGAAGACTCTTTCGTCTTCAGACAGGAAAGGGAAATCGATTGAGATGTGAAATGTTTGTGTTTCTTCAGGTTAATGAAACTTTTTGCAGACCTTGCTTAACGGATTATTTCCCCAAAGTTCACATCCTGACAGATAACATCAAAATCATTCATTAATGGGAATTTGATTCGAAGGGAGACTTTTCTTAAGTGTTCGTCACCATGTGGTAGTCCATCATGCTTTGAGTAGAACAAGACACAATGACATTTCAACCTTGTTTGCACAATGAGGAATTAAGAAGGGGATCTAAAAGCCAATTTTGTAAGCAGGTGTACGATCTTTCAAGACTAAGAATAAATAAAAGAGATGTGTGTAAAAATCAATGCATACACTACAGAATAATGCGCCTCCACAAGATGTTAGGAAGTTTGCTTATACCAGGTCAGGCTGTTGGTGCATCTATTCCAAAATTGTCTTCTCTGGCAGTGTACTTTTATATTGTATACTCCAATATATCATTGGGCAGAGGTCTTTCACATCATCTTTAGTTGGAGATCTTAGGAACATCGGGAACTGAGTCAGAGCATTGACCAATCTAGCTCAGTGTCATCTGTAGTGAACTGGCACTGTCTCTCAGGGTTTTAGGTGGTCTCTCTCCTAGCCCTACCTGGAGATTCCTGAGATTGAACCTGAGGCCTTTCACATGCAAAGCAGAGGCTGCAATGCTGAACTATGGACCAACCCCCTGTTTGCCTTAGTTTCATTTGGGGCAGATGTGCTACTCATATTGAAATGTTTTAAACTTTGCCTGAAGAGGAACCTCCAAACTTCATGTGATTTTCTCTAGAGACACTTGAAGCACAATCCTTTGCTATTTTTATCAAAACTTTTAAATGGCCACCTACTTGTAGAGTAGGAGGGTGAATTGTTCCAGACTTCTGCTTGATCATGTAAGTCCAGAGCTGGAGCTGCCCAATCAGATGGCAATTCAGCCTGGGTGGCAAACACTGAGGGGAGTGTGAGTGTTTGTAGAAACTACCCTACTGTACTTAGGTAAATACTGAATTCAATGCTCTGTCCAAGTTTGACTCTGGCCCCACCCACCACTGGCATCTAGCCCCCAGAATATAGCTCAGAAGGAAATGTGGTCCTTAGGCTCAAAATGTTTCTGCACAAAATCCAGGAAAATGCATTTCCCTCATCCTCCTCCCCACCCCAATCGGCACACCAGGAATAGGATGGAGAGTTTCAGCAGGCCATCAGTAGAAATGATAAACATTCTCAATAAAATAACGGCACAAGCAGCAGTAAAACAATTAAGATAAAACCAGAAGCTCCAAAAATAAGACGACCCATTAAAAACCTTTAAAAAATGTCACCAGCTGCTGATGACAGGAAAATTAACTGGGCCCTAGCTAAGGATATGGATGCTTTAGGAATTCAGACTTGCAAATTCCAAAATGAACTGACCTTATGTGTACATTCTCAAGTAATATGCAGTTCATAACTGCATTAGACAATGTCTTTTTCATTCCCTGAAAGTTATTATGCTGTTCCTGGCTCAAAAGAGTCTCAAAATAAGTTTTAAAATGTGTATTTTGTGAACACACATGTTAAGCATTGTGGATTTAAACATGACATTTCCTACAGGTATTTTTAAAAGAAAAAATGCAGTCAATAAAGAAACATAATGGTAAACAGGTAAACCCTTGTAAAAATGACACACTTCAGCTAAGCAAAGAAAAGTGTGTGAAACAGGGGCAATGAAGAACATAATATCGGGAAAAGAGATATGTGAGTTCTGGTGGTCAGATAGAGGCCCCACGGGGGCACATTTAATCCCTAAATAACAGGGGTCAAATGCATTGCTTCCTTCAATAATATTAAAATCAACTGTGTTGGATGGACAGTTTCACCAGAAATTTTCTAGCCTATCTGTGGGTGGGAAAGTGGGGTGGGGACATCTTCAATAAATACTGTATGGGGAGATGAAATCCTCTTCAGAAACCTCTCAGATTTTTTTCCTCTGAAAAAAACTCAGCACAGTTCTACTGAAAGGAAGTCAGGAAGCAAAGAAGAAGGCTTAAACATAACAGTTGTGTTTCCATTTGAAAGCATTTGAAGGCACAGGCCAAGGAGGAACCACAACAGTGGGTTCAAAACTGCCCTCAGACAAAGTTTCGACTTCAAGTTCTAGTCTCTGTAAAACAACAAAGGGAGGGCCACATCTATTCCTTATCCGTGTGACCCTAATCCATGACTCTGGTGTGCTTGGGGAAGCTCAATAGCTCAGTAGTAAAGGGTCTGCTTTGAATGGAGAAGGTCCCAAATTCAATCCCCAGCATCTCCAGGCAGGGCGGGGAGAAAACTAGTGGAGCTGGTCAACAAGGGCAGTTATAAAGGTGTCCCACCAATTTCAGTCTGCCTTCACCTAGCTTCCACCTGCCTGCCTTCTTCCTTACAACAAGCCAGGTGGTGGTCCACCTGGTCCTGGCTCCACTTGCCATTTGTCTTCTTGTTTTCTGCCCTCCCGGTCCCAATAGGCACCAAGTAACACTGGATAAAAATCCTGAAGAACCACTCTGCCTTTCAGTGTGCTGACCTAGATGGTCTGATTCAGTACAAAGCAGCTTCCTGTGTTATTATGCTTAGCAATTATCTGAATGTTTTTTCAAGAGATCAGTGAAAGAGGCTGGTCAGCCAAATATTGCTGGGTTAGCCGATAAGTGTTTCCCAGCTTTTCACAAATTCAGGCGTTTTTTTCAGAACATTTTGAATGATTAATAATAATAAACAATATTGTTTTAAATTCATCTGGGGACGACAGTACGGATATCTATCTTAAGTTCAGCAAAGAAAGGAGAAATTGCATTTTAATTGCATCAGGATAAGTTAATCGGTTTCATGGTGAATCAAAGCATGCATCTGGCACTGAGCAAACATTCTCTTTTCCTTTTTAATAAATTTGTTCAGAATACTCCGTGTCTTCCCATAGAGTCATTGACTTTATGCTTCTCTCCCCCCACCCTCTTTTCTACTTCATTTATCTTTGACATTTAATTTCCAGATGGGTCCATAATGTGGCGGATACTTTATTTCTTAAGGTATCCCAGAAGTGAAATCATTTCTGAGAACCCAGGAAGCTGAAGGCTGCCAAATAGATAACAGACTTTTTGCATTTTGATCTATATTATTAACTGATCTGCACAGGGTTCGTTCAGCACAATGTCAATAATGCCAACTTAAAATCAAGGAGGGGAATTCATTTTGCTCCATACTGCTGCACAGGAATGAATGTAAAAAGGTTTTCTCCCTCCACAATTAAAACATTTATATTAAATATAACTGAAAATAGCTCCAGGATTCTTGAAGACTGTTTGCCGTCAATAGCTTAGCCTTCTTTGATGGGTTAGGGTGTGCTGTTGTAAACATAAAATCAAAAGGCACAGAATCCGTAGGGTTGTATCCAAAACTAGTCCTATTCAAGTTAGACATGCTGAAGTTAATGAACATTACTAACTTAAGCCCATTAATGTCAAAGGGTCTACTCAGAATGGAACTTATTGGGAAACATAACCCATAATGATGGACAGGACCTTGCTCAGTATAGGATTTGGAATGCAGGATTGAATAACAGCCTCTGCTTAATATATCCAGTGAAGAAGTACCCACCAGCTCCAATACAGTGTTGGTCCACTGTCTTTCCATTAAATAATTTATTTGAAAGAGATTTGTCATCTGTTCTTTGAGGAAATCCTCCACACAGTGGCTTAACAAAACCTTAACAATTCAAATCCATTTCGTAAAGCCTTTGAAAAACACCAAGCCTAACCATGCTTCACCAAAAGCCCTAACTCCCAGAGCAGAGATACTTTGCTCCTCCTCTACTCCAGCTGTAACAGCAGCCGCACTACCGTATGTAGCAGGGCAAATGTGCCACATGTTTAACACACTAACCAGGTTGTCCAGCAACTGTCTTAATGGCCTGGTCTTTTCCTTGGCGTAAACATATACAGTGGTAGCTCTAGTTACGAACTTAATTCGTTCCGGAAGTCCGTTCTTAATCTGAAACTGTTCTTAACTAGATGTGTGCTTTCGCTAACGGGGCCTTTTGCTGCTGTTCCGCCGCCGGCACCCGATTTCCGTTCTCATCCTGGGGCAGAGTTCTCAACTCGAGGTAACTCTTCCAGGTTAGCGGAGTTTGTAACCTGAAGCGTTTGTAACCTGAGACATTTGTAACTCAAGGTACCACTGTATAACCTGCTGTTACATTCATGGTACTATTTAAGATATTGAAATGTCACAAAGTATTGCAGTCTAGAACCACAAACTTTGTCTCATTATCTACTTCTATGTCTCTTTTCTTTCTTACGTGAAACTTTTGTCTCAGTTTTGGCCCAGACATATAATCACTAAGCACTATGAACTGGCTGAGATGTATTTCTAAATCTTCAACTAATTCTTTGATATAAGAGCATATATAGATTTATTGGACACTGATTTGTAGGCACATCTGAAACCCTAACAATCAGAGCTCAGGCTTGTGGTTTGGTTTTGCTCCAGACTGCTCTTCATACAAGAATATTTACTCAGCTTTTGGTAGATCAGAATGGTCAGTATATTCAGTATATTCCAGTTTCCAAGCCATTAAGAAATAAGGTTGCAAATCATTAAGAAATAAGGTTGTAATGGGGCCTAATTCTGAATGGACATGGTTAGGAGTGTACCATAACTTAGCCAAGAATGGCTTCTCCAATTTTATTTGGTGGTGTTAAGTCTTTTATCAGCAATATATATCCAACATCATTAGCCCAATTATTCTTGAATATGCTTCTTTTAACCTAAAAAAATAAATTAAATAAATGTGACTGCTTGTTGGTTTCTCCTGATTATTTTGATTTTGATAGGCATCAACTATTGAAAGCTCCAGAGCTGTCAAATTCTTAATGCTGTTGCATGCCATCTATCAGATACAGTGGTACCTCGGGTTAAGTACTTAATTCATTCCGGAGGTCCGTTCTTAACCTGAAACTGTTCTTAACCTGAAGCACCACTTTAGCTAATGGGGCCTCCTGCTGCTGCCACACCGCCGGGGCACGATTTCTGTTCTCATCTTGAAGCAAAGTTCTTAACCTGAAGCACTATTTCTGGGTTAGCGTAGTCTGTAACCTGAAGCATATGTAACCTGAAGCATATGTAACCCGAGGTACCACTGTATAAAGGACCACTACATGTCAGTTATCACACATGATCAAATATGTAATGTTACTACATATCAACCATCAAATATTGTCAAATAGGAAATATCATTATCTACAAAAAAATCCATAGATTTCAAATATTATTCTGAAACTAAATATTAAAATATAATAGTGAAATCAAATATCACTGCAGGTCAAATATGAAGAAAAGATGTTTCGCAGATAATTGGCTATTTGGGATGCTATGAATACATCTGGGGAATCAGGATCAGAAACATCTATTTAGAGGGAGTTTGAGGATAAAATTTTGAGGAGAAAATTTCAGGTTTAGTCCTTCCAGTCATTAGTAGGAATATGATTGTTTAACCTTTACCCTTCTGCTAAATGCTCTGTTAATTAATGTTTAGCACTGCAGACCATAGACAAGAAATGTTGCTCTTATTATGTTCTCTTAGCCAAGAATTTGTGTGCCCAGGAGACAGTATGCAAATGCATGCATATTTCATGTTCTCTCCTTCTCGTATCTGCTTTTTTTCTTTCCTTCTTACCTTTTTCCTTTTGGAGTGAGTATTACATTATTATTTTTAGTTCTACTATGTTTTTTCCTGCGTCCCCCCACATTAGGCATGTGAATCTGATAGCCAGTGTCCATCTGGTACCCCATCTTAGAAATGTTGTTGCAAAGAAGATGGAGAAATCTGAAGGAAATAGGTCACATTTTTACAAGAGGGAAAAAAGAGCAAGGAAGAAATGAATAATGGAGTCATAGATGAAGAAAGTAGATTTCCTTCTAGTTCTGCTTTAAAGCAGTCCTCTCTCTCTCTCTCTCTCTCTCTCTCTCTCTCTCTCTCTCACACACACACACACACACACACACACACTAATAACAATAATTAATTGTTAAAAATTACCCACTGCATGGTTGTTGTTTTTCATAGTGCGTGCATACACACAATTTCTTGATTTTTGGGGTACATTGCTGGGTCAAAAAAATATGAAAACAATATCACGATATGGACTTCAAACCGGTTTAGGGTGATATATCTCCCAGCCTTAACTCTCATCATGATTTGGTGATCAAAGACTGTGAAATCAGTTTTAGTTGATATATGGATATGTCACCCAGCCCGAGTACAGGCTTGGCAGCAAATGCAGTTCTCGCGAGTCGTGATTCAGGGGCTCAGCAGCAGGGGAAGGTGTCCAGAACTCAATGGAAGCAACAAAGAAGGTTCCAACAAAGACGTTTCCCTGCCCTTCACGCTGAGCTTTTAAAAATGAGGTGTGAAACCCTCACTCATGCCAAGATTGCAAGCACACATTAGGGCTGCTCCCTTCTGCAATTTAGTGACCTCTCTTGTTCACTCAGGGCACCAGTAAAAACTTTTAGTGAACATAGTGAACATGTATGAACATAAGATTGCAATATGTATATACACTGATGTATTTAGAAATGGGTGCTTTATGGTAGCTACTCCATCTGTTTTTGTTCATTAGCATTTGATGCTGAATACACTACTTATTCACATAAACTGGATTTTCAAATCGGCCTTTTCGTGCACTCTTTTTTTTTTTTGCTTGCCTCCTTCAAATGTGACTGAAGTTGAGGGGTGGAAAGGGGAGGTATCTCCTCCTCCAACCCAATTTCCCACCATTCAGCCCCTGCCCCCATTACTTTCTCCTCCATCAGAGCCTGCCAACCCAAGCCAGATCCCAGCACCACTGCAAGGCTCATGGAAACTTCTGTGTAGCAAAGCCAGGTAAGCCTCACCCCCCCCCACCAATCCACTCTGCACCTCTGGCCACTACTGGATCTTAACAAATCCTGAACACTTGATGCTACCTTCACAGAGAGACAATAACTGGAATGACTGGGTTGTTTTATCAAAGCTTGGGCATTGGGCAAGGCTGAATTTACTCATTTGCACAGTCTTCATTGCCCTGGGGAAAGGGAGAGATATCCTAATTATATCTTGACACTCATGTATGTTTTCAAAACCTTGTTTGTTTACTGATGAATTTCCCCAAATGTTCTCATTCCAGAAAGACAATGAGTAAGAAAGGAGCTAATGAGTATTTCCTTGGTTGTGTATAATACTTGTTTTTAAAAAGTTTAATCCTCCCCCTCAAAAAAAAGCACAACCCTCAGTAGCTCTGTCTGCTGTTTTGTCTAGTGAACTGTCACACCACTGTTCTTTGCTAATATTAGCACAGTAATGAAGTGCATAGAACAACATGGACATTTTAACCTTTCATAAATACACACAAATTATTGCACAATTAACTTGAGAGCAAAACAGTATTTAAAAACAAGCTTGATGTGTCTGCATTTATGGCACACAGAAGATTCAGAAACATCCAGTCTAAGTGTGGAGGTATAGGAGCAGTATTTCCTGCTGCTTCTTTTAAGGTATATAGCTAATAAAAGATTTGGCACTATTATAGGGTGTGTGTTGGTAACACAGATAGAAGCTATCACTACACATGTACGAGTGTTTGTGTGAAATACACTTGCCAATTTGTACAGCTGAACAGTTGGGAACACAGACTGCATACATGTTGAATGTTACACATGAATAACTAAAATTGTACAGCTTAGCAATTGTATGCTTGTTGAATATAACATGAATATGTGTGGTGTGTGTGTAGTGAGAGAAAGGAGTGTGGTTGGGAAGGCAATGGGATATTTTACTTCCTGTTATTAAGGTAGTAAGGATTCACTTTCAGCACTGGGCATCTTATGAATTAACAGGTTAAAAAAGAGTGGTGGATTAATCAATACAAATAAAGTTGTAAAATGTCAGAATAATGATGTCAGTTTATTACCATTATTTTTTATCAATATTACTGTGAAAACCAAACATGATTGTCCTGGCCTGATATCTAAATGACAGTAAAAATGTAAAAAGTGAAAAATTTCAGGCAAATCTCATTCTTGAAACAGATGAGGCACACTTACATAAAATGTCCTATCTCTGGTAGGTTCATGATTATTCTCCAAAGTTGAAGCATTCTAAGTGTCAGCGGCTGGGCAGAAGAGGAGGAATGGTGGAGACCACCTCCCCATCCTGACCCTTCCAGGGAGAAGGAAGAGGAAGACAGTATAGAGTTACAACAGTTGTTTGCAAGAGGTCACAGCTCAGAGCCAAATGAGGGGGAAAGTTGGGAAACAATGGGAGAGAAGGAGCAGGCAGAGCCAGAGCAGCATCTGGCTGACATGTTGTCATTAGAAAGCATTCCAGACCCACCATCTCCCAGAACCCGGCGAGCCTTAAAAATAGGAGAGCAAAGAGCTTAAAGACAGGGCACTTAGTGACACCCATAGAGGAGGTGATGATGATGAGGAAGGGGGAGAGATGGGGGTAGAGATTCATTATCCAAGAGGCTGGGTTCTATAGCCTCTCTCTGTAAAGTTTGAAATAAAAAAGGACTGTAAGAATTTTTTCCTTGTCTTTTTACTTTTCTGGGCAACCACCTGGGAGATGCTGACAGCATCCTGACACTAGGGTGGGAACATTTTTTTGTTGGCAGGATCATACTGGAAAAGATCCATCAGAAATAACTTGGTCTCAGGATACTTAGAGCCCCATAGGTCAAAAACACCACTTTTAATTTTGTCTGGAAAGAAACTGAAATCCTCTGGAGAAAGATAACTAGTGGGGAAGCATGTTTACCTTGATGAATTTCAGCAAGCAACCTGGCCATCGTGTTTTGAACCAGCTGAAATTTCCAAACATTTCTCTCCCACTCCCACACACAAAGCCAGCCCCATATAACACATTGCAGTAGTCAAACCCATAGCTACCAAACCTTAGATAATTGTGCTAAGATAATCCATAGATACTAGAAGTGTTATGGTCCCAACTCTACTCTTCCCATGGTTCTATCGACCATCATCTCTTCCCTCCTCCTATGTGGTAAAACCAGAGTTTTGCTTGATCAAGCATACAGTTGGAAGGAGTAGACACTTCTAAATAACCAGTATCACTAGTGCTTTTTGATAATGCTGCCAAAAAGAATGGCATTAGGTAACCCCCTTTTTTGTAAACAGGCCATTCCCACACACAAAAGAAGCCCCCACCAACAACAACCCAGCATTCAGGTAAATGCGTTAATTACACTTTAGCATGGAGAAATGAGTTACATGATTATGTGTGCTTGTTGCAAAGTTCACATAAACAACAACAACACCAATCTGCTTTCTTGCACATTTTCAAACATCTGGAAGAAATTAATGGAATTTATTCTTAATTATCATTTTAGATTCCCCAACCTATGCTAAATGCATCTAAGCTCCTAAGTGTTGTCATCGAGGATTAGGAGTTGCTTACATCTGCAGTGATTCATTATACATACCAGGCATTAAATCCCACCTTCCTTCCATCATGGAAGTAAAGGTACTATACATGGTTGGCCTCCCCCTTGCCAAACCTGCTTAGCTTCAGCAAGCTGGTTGTGTCACATGCCCTGAGATCATGCCTTGATGTAGGAAGAGTGACAGACGTAGATAATCTCATACTTTGAAGATATATCACAAAGGCCTGAGTGTGACTGTAGGTACATCATCCCCTTTGAGGGTTTAGGGAGCGCATAAGGGATTTGCAGTCATGTGTTACAGTACAGTACCACTACAGTAGCATGGGATGAATGGATTTAGCCATACACTATTATGATTCTGCATTGAATGATGTGCTTTTGAAAACAGCTGCAATGATGAGTGAGTGGAGTTTGAACTTTAAAGGAACAACAATGTACTTCCATGGCATGCATTGTGGTTCAGGACTTTTTCCTCAAAGCATCAACTGAGGACAGTCATCCACACACAAATCTTGTGAAGCTGCTGCACATTATCACACTATTTCACTTGGCAAGACTGGGAGGGGAATAAACATGAGGATATAGGAGCCCTGTTTTGCCTCCCCAACCCCCCCCCCCAGTGGATTGTGCTATTTCTGTGTCTATTCAAATGTCTATTGGATGCTCCTGAACATTTTGCAGATCCCTCAAGCATAGCATAGTCCTGTAATTCACTAGCATCAAACAGTTTATCAAGGACCAATTGCGAAATATCATCTGATTTTGCCAAAACTGGGAGTTATGCCCTCTGCCTTGGCGATTATAAAAGTTTGCATATGTTTGCTTATGTTTTTGTGGTTTTGCTCTGCTACTTACAGAAAGGGCCATTAAGTTAGACAATTGAAATGCCACCTGTATCTTCTAGGGGTTTGGATTAGCTTTGTGTGTTGGTTAGAGAGCAAGGAAAACTGGAGATTTCCCTTCCCTTCCTGAGTCAAACTGTGAGATCAGTACCCACTACCACCCCAACTCAGATTGGACTCCCCAGTAAAGCCTCATGTTGCCTACTGCTCTGTTTCTATGCTGTAGCCCACTATATTTGCTTCCTCGGATCCATGGACTTTTCAAGAAATGAGACTGCCCCAAATGTTGCCTGTGTATCATTGAAGGTCTCTGCTCTTGGAGGAAACTGATTCCCCAGATCCTTTTCAATCAGAGTTTGGTCCCAGTTTTGACACACAAACTGCTTTGGTCGCGCTGTATGATGACCTCTGTCGGGGGAGAGACAGGGAAAATGTGTTCCTGTTAATTCTCCTTGATCTCTCAGCAGCTTTTAATACAATTGACCATTATATCCTTCTGAAGTGGCTGTCCGTGTTTGGAGTGGGTGGCACTGTTTGTGGTGCTTTCAGTCCTACTAGGATGAATGTTTCCAGAAGGTGATGCTTGGGCAGTGCTCTTTGGTCCTGTGGAGGCTTTAATGTGGGGTTCCTCAGGGTTCAGTTTTATTCCCCATGCTGTTTAATATATACATGAAACTGCTGAGTGGGGTCATCTGGAATTTTGGAGTACATTTTCAGCAATATGCTGAGGACACACAGCTCTACTTCTCCTTTACATCTCCAGTGTGACAGTGGATGTACTGGACTGTTGCCTTGTCCTTATAATAAACTGGATGAGAGCCAATAAACTGAAGCTCAACCCATATAAAACTGAGGTACTGTTAGTGGGTGATTCCTAGACTGGATGGCTGGAAAGTTGCCTGCTCTTTATGGGGCTACATTCCCTCTAAAGGAGCAGGTACACAGCTTGGGGGTACTTTTGGAGCCATTTATGCCAGTTGAAACACAGGTAGCCAAGGTGGCACAGAATGCCTTCCATCAGCTTTGACTGATGGCTCTGGACATGGATAGCTTAACTTCTGTTTTCTGTGCTCTGGTAACCTGTAGGTGAGATTACTACAACATGTTACATGTAAGACTGACTCTGAAGACAGTTTGGAAACTTCAGCTGGTGGAGAATTCAGTGCCCAAGCTGCTCACGTCAGAAGATAATTTGAGCATATTACAGCAATCCTGGCCCAACTGCACTGGCTGCCGTTTAGTGTTGGGGCCCAGTTAAAGCCTTAAGGACCATGTTCCCCTTATTAACTGAGTGGGGCCCTTCTTTGTTGGCCTCCTCCATGAGAGGTCTGGAGGCTTTTTCTGTGGTGGTTCCCAAGTTGTGGAATGCTCCCCCCTCCCTCCCTTACTGTAACTTGAAGGAAAGAGATTCTGCTGAGGTAGCCAAGTAGTGCCCTAAATATATTGTGGACTATAGCATGGGTAACAGTTAGGGATGATGGGAATTTTACTCCACAATATACTGAGAGCATATTGACTACCTTCGTGCTACAGATTGAGAAACTGGCTCAAATTAATTTGATCTGAAAGTTCATATACTGGGTGACTTCGCTGTTCTGATTCCCCCCCCCCCCCACACCTTCTCAGAACCTAAAGACCAGCTCTTTAATAAGAATTTATTGGATTTTATGAGCTTGTCACCTGATATAGTTTATATTGAATATAATTCCAGCTCCAATGCCTTGAAACTACTTCATGACATCCTTTACACAAAGCTCTAACTGTGATTTGGCAAATGAATAGACACCCCCCAACCCAGATAATTTCTCCTCAAAAACTCTTACACTGGCATTATTTGTAAATTTGTTGAGTGTTGAAGTAAAAATGCTTACAAGCCCCATAACTGAAGGATTTAACATTTTAAGTGTTTTCATAACCATCTGATATAACTTTGAAATGATAGCTCTGCTTTGCTTCAGATGTTTAATAATTACTTCACCAAATGTCTTTGTTTACATTAAGAACGACTGGACTATCTGGAGTTGTTCCTCAAATATATACATAATTGCAATTTACCAAATAAATAAATAGGCACGGCATGTACACCTTTTCTATTTAAAACCAGCAAGATGGTCATTCAATTCCACATTTCCAAATAAAAATAACATGGCTTACATACATCCTGTAAATATTTTAACCCTTTCTTTTGACCCCCCCCCAGTGTGGATTTGCTGTGGCATACAAGCAAGAAGAAATTGCACCCTGTGTGGAGAACCTTTGCTTCTCCAAATGTTGCTAGACTACAACTCCCATCATCCTTGGGCATCACCATGTTTGCTATGGCATATGGGAATTATAGTCCAGCAACATCTAATGGGTCAAAGGTTCCTCACACCTATGGTCCTACCCTATGGTGCCAGATAAGGCCAGATAAGTAAATTTAAAGCTAAGCCCACAATGCCAGGATTAGTGTGCTTCCCTTGCTAGATTCAAGTACCCATTCTGTCCAGAATTCTGGAGATTAAACGTGATTTCCACAAATGTTGGAACACTTGTTTCATCACAGGCTGATGAATGGAACAAGGTTGGTCTTCCTGGAAGGAGGGAAGTAGACCAGGGCTGGTACAAGAGATTATGCCACTTAACCAGGGCCAGCCCAATCATGAGGCAAGGTAAGGCAGCTGCCTCAGGTGGCAGAATCCATAGGAGCAGCAGAGCCTGATTTTGATCATTATTCTCCCCTCCCTTGCTACTGATGTTGCTCTTCACTCATTCCTTCTTCTCTGGTGGGGAGCAACACCCTAATCTCTTATCCAATTTACACAATGCTGCAGAACTGGTTACCGGTATTTTCTATATTGCTTCCTTTCTTGCCTGACTCATTCTAGGAAAGACCTGAGGGAGAGCGTCCTTCCCAAAGAGCAAGGTATTCTGAGCTAGGTGGCCATGAAAGTGGCTGCAGCATCACCAAGGCTTGTTGTTGCAGCTAATGATGCCTGCAATTAGAAGTTTAAAGTTACATTAACTTTAAACTCTCCCCTCTATGTTAGGCATTAATCAGCCATTGCAGGTATCTGTAGCAGGAAATTGGATGTCTCAGTCTGAGCGAAGGGTCCTTTCTTGAGTGAGATATAAAAAGGTGCCAAATTCCAAAAGTGTCAATTTGTAGCCAGAAAATTCTCAGTTCCAATTGAACAATCTTCCTGGAACAAGTTGCAACAGCAAAGGAAAAATTTGGAGTGCACTCCTAAGGCTTTTAAGGTAGGCAGCCCTTTGGGTGTGAGGGGATTTTGGATCCTTCCACCACCTGGATCCAGTTCCTTACCCCTTACCCCAGTTATTTCACTGAGGTAGTTCACTGAGAAGTTGCCACCTGCAGTTCACCACATGAGGAGACAGCACATACTGTAGCTCCAGTGTTTCCCCAGGGTGCCCTATCAGGCATTAAGAAAACACGCCTTTGATTTAGGAAGGTCATTAAATAACAGGTGTTCAAACTGTCCCTATTCCTTACATGTCATGGCCTGGAATTGTATTTTGCCCTGGTGTTGCTGTGCCAAGTGAATTTTTGCATCTTGTCTGCCAGAGATATCCAGAAATTTAAAAAATCTGTCTTTCATACTCAGAATTAAATGCGGCTGTCAGTTTACTTGTGGGGAGATGAAGTTTATCTGAGTGTGGTTGTCATGTGGTATCTACAAACAGCCCCCCCCCCCGCTCTTCTCCCCACATACAGGAGTGTTTGATATACATTTAGACAGATTTCATTTCATCGCTACTGAATTTGATCGGTCATTGTAATACTCAGCCATCCTTTTTCTTCCCTGCCTTGGGTTTTCTTACAGTATGCTGCTCTCTGTTACGAGGTCTTTTGCACTTAAACAGGAATTAACTAAGATTTGGCATGAAGGAAAATGCAAATATATTTCCAGGGTTGTCCTACCCTGTTTCCACAGAGGGAAAGTCTAAAATACATCCTGTTCCAATTCCTGAAAATTCTGCATGGGAAAACATGTATATGTAAAAGGGCTTATGAGATGGTCCAGCTACTGCCAGTCTCACCTTTACAATGTTCTTCAAAGATAAGATACCAGCTAGAAGGGTGATTGCTTTGTTCCTCCTTTCATAGCCTGTGACAGTGGGAATCAGAACTTATGATTTCCCTTATTCTAGGCCAGCATTCAGTCGGCCATGCTTCGCTGTATTCACGTGCCTGTTATGTGCACATGTATTAAAATTCTGCTCCACCTTTTGGCACAGTTTGGGTTTTTTGCTATCTAGGGAGGGGTGGAGAGCAGAAAAACCACTCATTTTCTAAGGATTTTTCAGGAGTGTGTGAGAAACCCTGCAATTTTACAGCAGGGATGGGGAAACTGGATCTGGCCAGTGGGACAGGTTGCTTGCTCTCCTCCACCCCTTGTGAGCCAAGTTTGACCAGTCAGTGACTTCACCTCCCTGCCAATCACATGCCATCGCAGTGACATCAGGTGAGCTTTTTGCCCACAGGGGAATTCCAGAACCCCCTTTCCTTAAAGCACTATCCTGCTCAGTGCTTTGCATAAGGCTGATTTGTGGCTCATGCAAACCCCCCTTTTTTGGCTGAGCCAGGTTTTTACCTGTTCCGTACCTGATGTCATAGATGAGATTTTCAGGAAACTGAGGGAATTTTGCCCCAGTTGTAATGTGTATACAAGCATATTACATATAAAATAATTTGGTGCTACACAAAATGGCATTCCATCAAGGAATGTATCTGTGGCATACACCCACACACATCAATTTGTTATGCCATGGGTAGCCAATGTAGCATCCTCCAGATGTTATTGGAATCAAACTCCTATCAGCCCTAGCCACCACAGCCAATGGCCAAGGATGATTGACATGGAGAGTTAGACATATGTATTTTCTTGCTATTATGTGATACATCAAATATTCAAAAGCTGAAATTTTCTATGGTTTCATGAGGCTGCCTACACTGCACTCTGGTTTGGATTGTTCTTTGTCCATTTCATTGAAAATCAATAAAATATATTTACAAGAAAAAGAAGTACCCCAATATTACATTTCTCCAAGTTTTGTTTTTTTTAAAAAACCAACCTCAGACATTGATGCAACTACTCACACCAGTGTTGCCAGCTTTGTCGAGCTGTTAAATGGGTAGTAGAGAGCCCCTCACTGGTGCCCCAGGACCAAAGCTTGGCGCACTGAGCAGCTGCTTGAGTCTCCTGTATATCCATTCCTGTAGACATGTAACACAGTTAATCGACATCTACCTTATTCAATAATGCTGTTCTAATATATGTTAGGGCTTGGTCATGGGCACCAGTTGGTGATGAGCCAAGAGCCAGAAGCCATGGCAAAGCTATTAGTCAGGGCTGAAGAGCAATTCAGGTTTAAAGAACAACCAACAGAGCTCAAAAGCAGCTTGATACTTCAAGCAAGGTTCAACAGATACAGAAAGCCCCTTTATACTCTTTCCTTTCTAGGAGGATGCAAAAGTCAGCCTGGATAGGTAGAGTGAGCCCAGTCCAGTGGCTCACTATGTTCCAACAGTTCCTGGCATTTATTTTTTTAAACTCCTCTTGCTTTACAGAATTCTAAGTGGGGATCACGCCGTTTGGAATTGCTTATTGTCCCCTGAGTTAACTTTTACCATTGTTTTGTAGTCTCACAATATATAATTTAATAGCAGCATTGACAGTCCTTTAATGCTACTGGAGGACCATGCAAACAAATGAACAAAGCAACCACAAGTTGATGCCAGAAAATAATCTACCAAGACTGAGCGATGCTCCACTTCATGTCATTAATGGGTCTTGTAAATATGTCCTTGTTTACAGTAAGCTCAGGTCAGGGACGCCAATCGGCAGATGCCCAAATTGATTGCCCGACTAAGTACAAATGTCCTAGAGTGTGAAAGTGAAGCATTAATAGTATTTATCACTTTTCGGAGGGCAAAGTAATGCATTTAATTTGAAACAGGAAGTTTTCTGACTGTGTCATAAATAACATTCAGATAGCATATGCTTTGTGGCTCCTCACTTTCCTGAGCTAGTGACTGTGTTAAGGGGTGTGGGTGTGTACTTTTTACAGGCTAAGTTTCAGAGAGTATAGAATACTCTTTTAAGTGCTTTTTGAAGACTTGTTTGCATATAACAATACAACAAGCAGGGGCAGGAAATGAAGAGTAGCAAGCACTGAGATAAAGAGTGCTGGTTTTTCATGCTCCATCAACTGGCCCAAAATCAAGCATCTTCCTGACCTTATTTTATTGACTACAAGCTGCAAAACTCGAAAGAGTTCTGAGTCCTTATGTGGCTGCATTCCTACTGTCAAGCTCTTTTCTTCAGGTCCCTCCCAAACAGGTGGATTCATGGCTGGCTTTTCTTAATTCCTGAGTCATCAAAAGCCTCTGATTAAATCTTATTAATGATACGAAGGTTAGTTATTTAGTTGGTTGGTTGGTTGGTTAATTAATTGAAATTCTAAATCACTTCTTCCAGCATAGTGTCCCAAAGAAGTTTACAACAAAAAAATATAGTGATGTAGTCAAGAATACACAAGCATATTTAAAACATAATAAGAGTAAAAACATCAAATCATTTGTCCCTTGTCACCACAAAATAGTATTTGCGTGTTCAGATCCAGAAACACCCCCCCCCCTAAACAAATTCACACTTGACTCAATTTTTGGTTTTGGTTTTTGGCAGAATTTAGGACACAACTTTCCTGATTACAGAAAGTTATTGGTTGCATAGGCCCTCGTTCAACTAGCTCCCTCCCATGCAGGTTCCAGCATAGGTCAGCCAAGCGTGAACACCTGGATAAGCGGAAAGCTGGGGACGGGCTAACTCTACCACCCTAATGACCCCCTGAACTCAGGCATGGGCACAACTCTCTCTCAGGGGTTGACCAAACCATCGAGTCCCTGGATTCCTTTAACAGAATACCCTTCACCTGAACCAGAGCCTATCCGCAACCTTACAAGTTGTGACGAATTGCTACACGGCAGGCGAAACCCAAATGGCAACAGCCGATCAGCCAAGTGGGGAAAATTCCTGCCATGCCCCAGTCCCAACAACAGATGACACACGACGGCATAGCCAAGGTCAAGTGCAAACCCCTAAAAGTACGGAGAGGTGTGTGTGTGTTCCGAATGCACGCGCCAAAAGAGGAAGCTCTGGCTCACATGCATGGGTATAAATAAGTCCCTCAAACCATTTGGACTGCATCCCATAGGCCAGATTGTACCCAGCTACAAGGGACCTACCAATCAGGTGTTGTGGCTGACGAATCTTACCCACCCACAACACAGGGTGTCGGTTCCCAGCTCTCACCGCAATACATGCCCTCTTTAAGGGAGGACCCGATATCCATTAACCATGTAAATCTTTTTCTTTTCTTTTTTTTAGAGCCATATTGCTGTGTCTGTACAGGTTCTCTCTCCCCTCTTTCCACACACCTCTTGAGTTAGTTGAAGTTTATCCTGGATAACTCTGAGTAAAAGGCATGTTATGCCATGCACATATAGCCAAGCTTACACCAGAACCTTTCCAACATCACAGCCCATATGGCATGCAAAGTCAGACACACTTCCAAAACACCTGTGCTGCATAAACAGAACGTGATGGCTCAGCTGAGTGTTAACTGTAAAAAGTCTATCTCGGGACCTTACTGGAGCTCTTTTCAGTTTTCAGTTTTTTGTTTTGCTTTGGAATGTGATCATTCTCATCCTTCTTTAAGTTTTTTTTATACCTGTTTATTTAAGCAAATAGAACACGATTAAAAAAAAGGTACAGCTACTTTGGTGCCAAAGACAGTGCACAAACTATAGTACCCCCCCTCCCAAAATCATGCACTGCTCCTATTTGGTTATTGCCCACCCTCACTAAATTTCAGCATACAGATCAGTCTCTGACTCTGAGGTGGATGGAAATGTCTTAGAAAATGAAAACATTGGAAGCTGTGTTATGCGATCAGACCATTTGCCCCTCTAACCCTGCATTATCTACTCAGACTGGCAGCAGCTTTTCAGAGGAACTCTTGTGTGTGTACTAGAAATCCTAAACCCTCAAAGGATTGCAGGTTGAGGGGAAGTTGTAGATTAGGAGATCTATAGGAGAAGCCATAGGCACTGAGAAAGATTGCTTCCAAAATGCCTTTCATACAATTTACTCCCCAAATCCCCACAGTTCCTGTCCTTGTTTCTGAAGCAGATCTGATGCATGATGAAACCTATTTATTTAAGTTTGTGCACAGTTTCAGTTTCCTTAACTCATATCTATCACCCTTCCCTCTTCATTACTTATATCACTTCAATAAAACACTGCAAAAAATGAATTGTGATATGAAATTAGGGATGGACGAGTCTCATCGATCAATTTCAGTTTCTCCTGACTTCTCATTTTGTCCAGGCCTCAGTTTGCCCAAATTTCAACATCAGTGTACTTACTTTCTTACAAAAGAAAAGTCATCCTGAAAATTTGTCAGGCTATGAATTTCTCCTAATAAACACGTCTTGCATGCAATTTTGCCTAATGTATACAGTTTGGCAAATCAATTTCCCCTGAAACAGTGCAATATTGTATGTTATTTTCATTAATATATGCATTTTTATGCACAGTTCAGCCTAGAGCATGCATTTCTGTGCACATTACTTGGTTGGGGCACCCCACTGTAAAATTCAGAGAAGCACAAATTTCAGAGGATGGCTTTGTTTTTGTTCATGCATTGTTTCAGGAAGTGTGGACTTGATAGGTTCGTCTTTAAATATAAACTGAATTCAATTTCTCCCACATCCCTAGCCACTACCTTAGGCTACTTATGCAATCAGGCTGGTTCTGAACCACACATTTCCTTGTTGATTAATGGTAGTAGTGAAGGTAAGCTGTTCACCATTCATTTATATGTGCCTGGAAAACGTAGTGGGTTTTCCTTTTTACCTTTCTTCTTCTTCTGTGCACTGCTACCCCAGCACTGTGATTATGTTAGACAGAAAATGATGTACCTTTTTAAAAACATACATTTTACACCTACCTATTTTTTATTCACTTTTCTTGGAAATCTCCTGAGGAAGCAAGACACATCGAAATTTAAAACAGCGCCAAGAAAAATCGTTTACTGAGGTGAAGCTGCGGAAAGCAGAAGTGACAGCAGTTATAGGAAGCAGCTTTGGCTCTTGATGTTAAGCTGTTCTGTCACATACCATCAATTGGGCCATTATGTGGCACACGAGAGCTGTAATAAATTGTCAGATTTGCTTCTTAGCTGAAATGACGGGATAGGAATGTGCTGTGCGTTTCAGGATGGGGGGGAAAGGGATGGGAAGTGGGATACACCGGCCAACTGATCCTCCCCTTCTACACAACTTCTCCCTTCCTTTCAATATTGCTGCTACTAGATATGTCACAGAATGGGGGTGAGAGCCCAGAAACCTACCCTGTTCCCTCCTTTTTCTTTTTCTTTTCCCTGCAAAAGAATGGGGGACCGATATCTGCATGTTGGAATGAGGTAGCATAGATCAAACAGAGAGACCCGTAGCATCATTTCCAAACATGATATCAGGGTTAGGGATAGGAGTAAAGAAATTTGATTCAGTTCACATTTAAAGAACAACCCACCTACTTCACATTTTCCAAAACATGAACTGAGACATATCAATCATTTGAAATTCCCAGTTCTCTGAATTTTGCAAATTCTGCAAAACTACATTCAAATATGTACACATCCCAATATATTAATGCAAATTTCTCTGGTGCAAAACAGTGTCTGGAGGGGGACAGAATATCTCCAGCACATAACTCCAATGCTCAAAATGTTGCATTGGCTGCATATATTCTACCAGGTTCAACGTCGTTGCAGTAATTTAAAGTATCCATAACAATTTGGGTTCAGGATACACTTAATCTGTTACATCCCTGCCCAGTTACTGAGCCTTTGGAGGTGTTAGTCACTGTTAGTAGTTCCTCAGGGGCTCTGATGCACAGCGCATATCTACTAGGAGCCATGCATGTGGTATTTTTGGCCCAAATTTATGTAAGTCCCTTCCAGCTGAAGTCAGACAGGCTCCTTCACTGCTGACCCTCCAGTCCTTGCTGAAGACTATTTTATCCCAGGAGGCATTTTGATGGAAGATTGATTTTATAGCTTTAACCGATTTTCACTTTTTTATTGTAAACTGCTTAGAGACTATTGGAGTTAAGCAGTATATATAACTGCCTAATCAAAATTTGCGCTAAAATGCTGATGATTTTCATTACAAACTAACATTCTGCTAGTGCTGTGCTTTTTTTAAAAAATAATCCACCCCATGTCCCAATGTAAATTAATTAATGAAGAAAGAAATTGCATTAAAAACTAATGGGAAGAGAAAATTTCAGTGAAATTTGCAAGGGTGGGATGCAAAGTGATTGTTGTGCTTGCATTGCTTTCAAGGTTGTTGTGGGTTTTGTGAATGTCCTTTCTTTAATTCTTTAAATCACCTCTTTTGCATTCTACATTCTAAAGCCTTCCTGGGTGTCCGCATATCCTTAAAGCCCCATAAAATCCTTGACTGGGTTTTCTGGTAAATCTGGGAAGCTGGACAGGCTGCCAGCTATGTTCTTGACAACTTCCCATTGCTATGATTTTTAAGTCAAGTCTTTTTACTTTCAACTAAATAAGTGTGGGAAAGCTTTCTCTCTCTCTCTCTCTCTCTCTCTCTCTCTCTCTCTCTCTCTCTCTCTCTTTTAAAGTAAAAGGACAGACTTCACTTAAACATAAAACCTGTGAGTGCTTCAGTCTGAGGCTCTTGGAAGCCATCCCCTCTGGCTTTACATGCTTCATTTAAAGCTCAGGGGAAGAGGGTCATGAGGTAACTCCCCCATCGGCATTTTTCAAGTCAGCAGGAGTCTGTAGAAATGTTTAATGGAAGGAAGCACTGTCAGCCTTCTCCCAGTGATAAGGTCTGCTCAAGATGCACTCACTGATATTCTGAAAAAGTTCTAGATAAATTATTAAGTGCCCAGTGAATGGGGCAGAACAGGGCCAGCCCAAGGCATTTTGGCACCTGAAGCGAACCACAAAATGGCAGCGCCCTGCCCTCCCTCCAAGGATAAAGAGATGAGTGAAGATCTGCATGGGGGACAAGGGGAAATAGCTTTCTACATCTGGAACAAGAGGGGAAATGAAACTCAACCTTACCCAGTGGTTGAAATGGAAATAAAAGACATTGGTTTGGAGAAAGGGGCCTGCTCTGAATTACACTGGGCAGATGCAGAGCCAATGAGGACAACCCTTCCCTACGAGTGGAAGGAGACCAGTAGGGTGTCCAATTCTCTGAGAGACCATTATAGAGGCGGCATTGAGACGGGGAGCTGTAAAGGAAGCGTCAGATCCATCCTCCAAGAAGCGCACTGCAGCCATGGTTTCTACCACAGCAGCAGTGGCAGCAGGCAACACATACCATAGAGATCAGATCTGCTGCCCCTGTGGACAGTGGTGTTGCAAGGGGGTGGGGGGCAGTGCGCCCCAGGTGCCGTGTCTGGGGGGGTTGACAAGAAGGCACCCCATGGGGTGCTCGCCCCACTGCCTCTGGGTGCAGCAGTGCGAGCAGCCACTGCGCCGCTGCAGCTGCATGTGGAGGATCCTCTGTTCATGGCTGCAGCTGCGAGCAGAGGATCCCGCCACCATCCATACAGTGCTCAGGCGGCACTGGCGGCAAACTGCTATGTACAATGCATGTGTGGTGTCGCACACATGCGCTGTACGCAGCGATGATGCATATGCACTGTACATAGCGGTTTGCCACTGGCACCGCCCAAGCGGCATACGGATGGCGGTGAGATTCCTCCCTCGCCACTGCAGCTGAGAGCAGAGGATCCCACCACCATCTGTACGGCGCTTGGGTGGCAGCCGTGGCAAACCACTACGTACAACGCATGTGCTGTATTGCATGCATGCACTGTCTTTTGCAGGGGATGTTAACTTTTGCAAAATGAGAAGACAAGCCTCTTATTTACCTCCTACTAAGGTATGAAGCTGAGAACCTGCTCTGTGTCTCTATATGTGCTTATGCAAGGTTGGTTGGGACACATGAGAAGCCCTTTTCTGTGGCTGCACCACAGTTGCGGAATTCCTCCTGTCATGGGAATGTCACCTGGCCTTTCTCACTTTCAAAATAGGAAATTGTCTTTTACTGAGGCAGATCATTGGTCCATTTCACTTAGTATTGTCTACACTGTCTGACAGTGGCTTTCCAAGATTTTGGAACAGGTTCCCTCTTAGTCCTGCCTAGAGATGTGAGTGATTGAACAGTAGCTCTACCACTGAGAAGCAAAAAGCTGGTGCAGATTTAAAATGTTATGTCGTGTTTTTGAGTGTTATTTCGTGAATTACGTATCACTGTTGTTAGCTGCCTCAAGCATTTATTATTTATCAAATTTATATACCCCCCTTTACCCGGAGGTCTCAGTTGTGGTTCTCAGAATAAAATCAGAATATAAAATCACAAAATACATTATCAAAACAACAACCCAATACCCCCCCAAAAAACCCCATTTTGCCAATCAAATAAACCAAAAGCCTGGTTAGAAAGGAATGCTTTTGCCTGCTGTTTATCTGGATTATTTGTGTGGGATTGGAAAAAAATGTCCTCCAGACCAAAGTGTGTAATTTCTTGTAAAGATCTTTCCCCTTTCATACAGTGGATTCCCATTATCGCACTCCACACAGGGCACACAGTATTTCATAAAAGTTTTTGTTTTTCAAAAAAAACCTGAAACCATTTTCATGTGCTGTCAGCTGTGCGAAGGGCACATTAAAAGATCCTCCATTTGTCTAAACCATCAACACATATATGCAAATTCCTCCCCCACTTGTTTGTTTGTTGTTGTTTTGCTTGCCTGTACTTTAGAAGGTGATGTAGTGATACCAGCTGCATAGTTCACTGGGCTGTGCAGTCTCCTTTGCTGGAGGAACAGACAGGTACATCTTCCTGAAGATTTGTTTGCTTAGCTTACTACAGTGTATCTCATTGCAGTTGTTGGCATCCATCTGTCTTGAGACACAATGGAGTGTGCCAACTCCAGGGTTGAATTCAAACTGCTGCATTAGCAGCACCAAAGTGACCTCCCTGGGGCACAACCCTGAGCAGTGTGTATGGAAGTCCTGGGCTGCACAGATGACATGACTCATCTCTCAGCCTTGCAGATGTTGTCCAGAAGAAAGCAGAGCAATACATTTGGCACCAGCTTGGCTGCAGGAGTTGCTAGAAGGAGGCATGTAAGGTGCGATCTAACCATCTTAGGGACTCCACTCCGGATTTGTGTATGGTTTAATCCTTAACCTTTTCTTCTCCTGAAGTTATCCTGCATGGTAGTGGAGGCTTAGGAACAGAGATTACCTTCTACTGGATGGGCTATTTTCCCAGGTTGATGAGCCTCACTTGCTCCTCACTTCCATCTACAGTATGGGCAGGAACCACCTTCCTGACTATTGGACCCACTATTGGCCTTGCCCACTCAGTCCACTGGAGTCAATCTTCACATGCAGGAGAAGTCCCTAACTCATCGAGGGTTTGTCATCATTGGCTACCCTCACATGGTTTAGCCAACCAGTCAAAGCTGTTTCTGGGGTGTGGCTGCGGTCACATACTGACAGCTTCTAGGAGCCACAGGTGAGTGCAAGGTGGGGGCCAAAAGTGGAGAAACTACCTGAGAAGGAGCATGAGGTGTCCCCCACCAGAGGTACTACCCCTCTTTTAACACTCCATACACTCTTGGTTGCAGTCCTTCTTAAACATCATGATTCATCCACATTGATAGGAAAAATGCAGCTCACCCTACAAAGCCAGTGTTGCAGGAAGCTCCAGAACTGGCCTCTTCACAGAGTATGTTTCCTTATAATGGGAGAAACCACTGCAGACTTATGGTGTCTTTCATAGCACCTGTTTTCTTCATTCATGAGAACAGCATTTTGGAAACAGACGGGCTTCCACTTGCAATACATTCCCAAACTGCAGTAGAATATGTTTGCGTCCTGCATTGCCACTGTAAACTGTAAAATTCCGAAGGTTGGAGAGAGTTATCCAGTCCCTAAGTCCATTCAAATACAGGCCCAGTCTTACCACTGGACAAAGTAAGATGGCCTGCTGAGGTAGTAGATGTGGAGGGCAGAGGATGTAAGATATATGTAAGTGCCTTGCAGCTTGTGTTATGTGCTGTAACTTAGCTTGCTGCCCTCAGGTGCTGTGGAAGAAGCTGTCCTATTGCCAATGTCAATATAATAATTAAGCTCCAATCTGGGCAGCCCCTGCGTAGTTTGTTCTTTGCCTTAGGCAGCAAAATGTTGTGGGCCTGTCCTGAATGCATCTATACTATTAATTATATTGAAGCAGTCCATTAGTGCTGGTTTATTAACATTAGTATTAGCAGCAACAAACTAGTAATTTGAGAGGATCCTGATGCCTTTGAGAAAAACTCGTCTAGAACTCAGGAATCTTTCTTGTGGGGAGGGAACACTTTGTCTCCAGATATTTGAAAATGAGCAAAAAAGAAAAAAGAATTCCTAGGTTTCAATTGTTGTTTTCTGACAGCTAATATAAGAATATGAAATGCTTCAAAGCAGATTTTAAGATTTCAGGCACAAACTCATGACAATAATTAATGCTGAGAAAATTAACCATGAGCTGCTACAACTAGAGTGGTGAGAGGGAATACCAATGTTGCACAATAACTGTGCCAGCTGTACATGATCAATGATTATAGAAGGCCATTTCCCCCTGGATGATTCACACAAGGATATCCATCACTTGATGCTTGTGTGCAAACAGTGGTTTGCATCTGCAGAGAAGTCAGCACAGATCAAAAGCTGTGTGGGTAAGGGGAACAATTAGTCTCAGGAGAAACAGCCAGGTGGCTAACATGACTGCCTCCAAGAGTCATATACCAAAGGCAGTCGCTTCATGCTGTCCAATGGTAGGGCTGCCCCTGCCCCTATACTAACGACCCTATATGTATATGAAAGTGGTGTGCTATTTGGATTTCTAGCCTCAGGCCCTATATCGTTTAGACTTTACATTTTTACCAAGTTAAAGATACACAAGGTAGTACCCAGCATTCTGTGTCCATTAGTGCAAGGGCTCTTGCTTTTGTGAACAGGTGAGTTTTAATGTTGCTCTGCGAAGGAATCCTATGCCACAGTTGCACTACTGGAAACCCACTGTGCAGCAGATTATGCAATCTATTGTGCACTGAAGTTAGCAGCAACCTACTTATGCATTTTCTTGTCCTGCAATGCTCTGCTGGCACAGAACATTGCACCGGTAGAATAAGTACTGTATCAGTGGTGGACCTTAGGGTTTCTAATTTCGATGGTGCAACACCAAAACTCAGTGCACCTTTGCCTTTCAGCTTCCATTCTACATAATAGCTGTGGAGCACCCTGTGGTGCCTGGGGCTCCATGCCCAGTGCTACTGAACTGTTCTAACTCCCCTAAATCTGCCTCTGTACTGTATTCTGCTAAGTAATTTTAAGTACCGTACCTACTATATTTGATGCAACCAAGATCACTTTACAGGTAATTGTTGGTAGTTATTTTGCACACAGGTAAGCAAGCTGAAATAATTTAGTGGATAACAGGTCTTAACAAAGAAAGAACAGTCAACCTACAAAGTATGTATTTATCTTCCTGAGTCAGTTCCAACAAGTTGAAAAGAAAGAGTACTCGGTATATAGTGTTTAAGTTTGCAAAGCTCTGCTCACCAGTGACAGAAAAGTTAAGTTAAATTATCTGAAGATTTATTTTTTTCAAAAAAGGAGAAGTTTCCTCTCATACCACCCAGGGGCGTTCCTATCAAACGTTAGAAGAAATGACTTAGGTAACAGGATGTAGCAAACAAGGATACATCTTGAAAAATCTTAGCTGTGGGCTTTTCGTGTCCTTCCACATTGATTTCTGCTAAATGCCATAGGCATATTCCACTTCATTTAAAGAAACTGTTCCCTAAGCAGCAAACCGTACTTCATCACAATAAAGGTATTCAGCTTTCCCCAGGAAAAGGCACATTAGGCCAATTGCCTAAGAACAGGAATGGCAAAGGAATGCATTTATGTTTTAAAGTTGATGGAGATACTTACATGGAAATCAATAATATAGCTACCAATTAGATTGCGCCCTTCTCCAAATTTTGCAATGCAATCACAGTTCAGGAAAATGTGCACACAAAAATTGCAGGGAAGAAATGCACATATGCATATGTATGTTAGGGGGAAATGCAGTGGTAAGCATAGATAACCATTTATCTGTGGGAGTAAATGCATATTGAATGTGAGCAAAATGCATGCAGAATGCATGCAAAATTTGTATAGTTCAAATGCAAATTTTCCATTGGAAAAATGGGTGGAAGCAGGGAGCTTAGAAAATGACCCAGGTAGCAATGTCTGACCAGTAGCAGTTTCAGGCAGCTAGTATCTCTAAAAGTGTTTCCTGTCTAATTATCCTCTGTCTGGACCAGGGAAGCATATTGTGGTCTAAGAGAAGGTTTGAGAAGTGTAGGTAGCAGCTGTTGAAGCAGCTGTTGTACTCTATTCAAAATGCAATTCCACAACAGAACCCTATCAAAATAAATAATGGAATCCATAAGTATGTGTAAATGTAAGTAGCTTTTACTTCCCAAATGCTGATCCCCCACTTTGAGGCTTTGGGGAATAAAGCAGGCGGAAGATATAAAATACATATGATCAATGCAATTGAAAACTTCATGGTAAATGCCATCTTCAGTTCCATTAAACATTAAACTGTGGTGATAGTTGGTAGCCTCAGACTGAGAGAAAATAGTGTATGCTCACTGAAGTAAAAGTTTGGCTCGTAGATGCAAGACAGTTTTAAGCCAATGTGCTTATTACAAGTACTGGTTTCCTATACCTCAGGCAATTTCCACCATATAATAACAGGAGCATGGGCTTGTTGTTATGCTTTTGTGATTAGAGGTCTCTAAGCTTTGGAAATGGAGCAAAATGAGAAAAATAGCAGATTAATCTCTTTTTGGCTGTGTAAACATAATTCTGCATATTGAATTGAGGGGATTGCTTAATCCCTTCCAATCACGTTTCTTCCAATTAACTCACAAGCTTTAAATACTTTGAATCTCAGGCAGCTGAAGAAACATGTGTGTGTGTGCATGAAGAGAGAGGAGGGTGCTAATCCTGAATTAAAGTAATTTGCTTGTGCACAAAGGGAAGGAGCAAACAGAAATCCTGAAGTGGAGGCATTTGGAAAACAAGACAATGAAGTTGGTAGAAGGAAGAAGATAGATAGATAGATAGATAGATAGATAGATAGATAGATAGATAGATATATCCCAAGTGTTTGGAGTTTGGTGAAGGAAGAAGAGCTTTTTTTGGCAAACGGGCATAATTGGCATTTTAAAACTTGATTAAAGTTTGGCTTATGTGAACCACTCAGTGTTAATGGGAGTGTGGAACAGAAGGTGCAAAAAACAAAAACCAATCAACAACAACAACAACAGATGAATTGACTTTCAGGGCAGGAAATTCTGTTGGAAATTAGGTGGTGATTTTATTGCAATTCGTCTTTTTTATTACTTAATTTGTTGCAAACATTTACTGTACCACTCTTCAGTGCAGGCTTCCAGAAGAGAATTTGCAAAAGCAACAATAATAAAATCAATATAATTTGTGCTTCTTTAAACAAACAAACATCAATACAGATAAACTCTCAAGAGAGCAACTGGATAAAGCTTTAAACTAAGAGAACTAAAAGGCCATGGCAGATGAAAAGAGTTTAACTTTGCTCTAAAGATGACTAGGTTTGGGACTCAGCTATACAATAGCAAATAAAACATTTTAAGTTTGTTTTATGCACAATATACCATGTGACACTAGATGGTGATGGTGAGCCATATGGAAAATTCAATGTATTTTTTTTTAAAAAATGCTTTAAAAAGCAATTTCACAACATTTTAAAAATGTGTGTAGATTCCACCTTGGTGACCTTTTGGCAAATTTGAGTCACCATAACAGAGAATATCCTATCCCTAGACATTAGCCACCTACAGTAGCAGACAATCCTTCTGTAGTACTAGCACTGTGCTGACCTGCTGACCCTGGCCTTTCCCCCTCTCTGGAGTAGGGGTGGAGCATAGTCATCATGGCTAGTAGCCTTTGATAACCTTATCATCCCTGGTTTGTATTAAATGAGAGGTTGTTATAACGCACGTACATTTCTGTATTGTTAGTAGGGCTGCGAGCATCTATCAGTCTTGGTTTCCTTTGTGTTCTCATTTTTCCCAATCTTAAATTCAATTCCCCACATTTCAAGATCAGTTGGCATTTTTTTATATAGTTCTTGTGAAAATTCACCAATATTTTTGTGCAAATTTCTAATATGCACAGTTTGATATGCACTGTTACCTAATATAGTAATTGTTGCAAAGCAATTCTTGTATGTTATTTTCATGAAATAATGGGTTTTTATGCACACTATACTACTACATTAAATTTTGTACACATCGCTTGGCTGTAGAACTTCATTGCAAAATTCAGGGTAGTGAGAACTTCAAAGGATGAATGTGTTTTGATTTGCACATTGTTTGTCTTTCTCTTGCATGACTGTTAGACATTGCATTTTGTTAATTGTGCCAATAGGCAGTGGGTTGTGTCTAACTCCATTACACTCAGAGTTAGGACCATTGGAATCAATTGTTGTTGTTTAGTCATTTAGTCGTATCCGACTCTTCGTGACCCCATGGACCAGAGCATGCCAGGCACTCCTGTCTTCCACTGTCTCCCGCAGTTTGATCAAACTCATGCTGGTAGCTTCGAGAACACTGTCCAACCATCTCGTCCTCTGTTGTCCCCTTCTCCTTGTGCCCTCAATCTTTCCCAACACCAGGGTCTTTTCCAGGGAGTCTTCTCTTCTCATGAGGTGGCCAAAGTATTGGAGCCCCAGCTTCATGATCTGTCCTTCCAGTGAGCACTCAGGGCTGATTTCCTTCAGAATGGATAGGTTTGATCTTCTTGCAGTCCATGGGACTCTCAAGAGTTTCCTTCAGCACCATAATTCAAAAGCACCAATTCTTCGGCGATCAGCCTTCTTTATGGTCCAGCTTTCACTACCATATTGGAATCAATAGACCTAAGTTAATCATGCCTATTAATTTCAGTGGTTTTATTCTGAGTAAGGGTAATGTTAGATTCAGTCAAATTATTATAATGCCAATTACAGCTGGTGGGATCATTTAGAATTCTTCATCACTGACTAAGAACAGGGATTTCCTCTGGATGGTATTTTTGACCCTTACATTTGTGATGTCAAATACAAAGACCTGACACAGTCCATTTATCATTATACCCCATGGCTACGCCAAATGACTGCTTGTTTATTTGATTTATTCAACCTTTCACAACAGCAGCTCTGAACAGGCATGAACAAATAAACAAAAGAGGAAGGTGCTACCATTTGCTTGAAATGCTTGAGTTGGGTGGTATGCATGTACTGACACTTTCCTTCTCTAATGCTGCAATCCTATCCATGTCTTCTCAAAACTTACTCCAATTAAATTCAATGGGTAAGTGGGATTAGAATTACAGTGTAAATTCACTACTCTTGGCACTAAATGTATCCTCTATTTTCAGACAACCAGAGCATTGTGCATATATAATGCTCTCATACATCAAGGCTTCCTAAGAGCAGAATGAAGCTCTGTAACCTAGATCTAACAGTACCCTAGAATTGTTTGACTTGCCTCTAACATGGCCAGCTATCACAGCCTGGCTCCTGTGGAACTATTAAAGGCCTCAGGTTTAATCTCTAGCATTGCCAGGAAGAGGTAGGAATGATCCCAGTCCCTGGAGAGCCTCTACTAATCAGTAAAAACAATGCTGAGCTAGATGGACCAGTGGTCTGATTCAATATAAATATGTTTCCTCTATTGTGATTCACAGAATACTCTTTTAGGTGGAAGAATTAGCAATGAGATAAACCTTTTTCCAGGATATTTTGACCATAACATATACTTCTTTCATGGCCTGGTGGAAAGATCACATGCTCCCAGGTCCTTCAAAATGCTTGCATTTCAGCTTTTTCCTTAAGACCCCATCCCCTCTGGTTTTCAAAGCCCCCCCCCCCATGCCCTCAGAACATTAACATTAAATCCAGCATCGAAAACATGTAAGTCTCTTTGAAATCAGGGACACCTATAACCGAACGAGACATTTCATGATTCTTGTGTGAGCGATTTTTAATTAAGTCGCTTAAGTGATAAAGTTTAATGAACTAAAACTCTGAGCTGCAAGGGTGTCCTTCACGGCACTGTCTGAACAGTTAACCTTGTTATCCTTTTGCTGAACTCTTCTACCATTTAACATTCCTTTCCAAGTTCTGTCACCTGCCTCTTGCACTTAACCTCATTATTTTTGAGAGATACAGCCTTATTTTCAAAGTGTTAGATAATGTCAACCCCAGTTTTACCCTGAAGGTATCTTTTATCCTGCAAATGTCGTCTTTATACCCACTCACTGAATTGATCTCTTATTTTGGGGGTGGTAATATTTTTGAGTACATAATATGCATGCAGGAAACTTTTACGTTAGAATGCAAAATTCCTATGCATTCTGCGGGACTGTGTAAATTTAAGCGCCACTCTACATCCAACTCACAATGTGTCGCTTTCCCCTGTCTGACCTGAGACTTCTATTTGAGTAACTTGGTCTCTGCTAAGCCTCTGCATAATGTCCCTGCACCTTCTTCACCAGCTTTGCCTCGTTCTGTTTGCTGCATACTCAGTTACGGTGTGCTGCCTGCCTTCTGGACTATGCCTTTTTGCACTCTCAGCCTGCCAGCACTGCTAGTTTGTAAAACAAGGAGGCAATGCCTCCATTTCGGTGTTGAGAGCCAAGAAAAGTTATTGCAATTAAAGTTAAGAGCTGCAAAGGCTGGTGTGGTTGGATTCTCGTTAAACTGTTTGCTCTGTCCTAGTTGGCAAACAAAAAGAGATAATTAAATTGTGTTTGCAGCAATTAGAGTTTAACAATGTGCCTGGATTGTTTAGACAGAAAGGGAAGTACTTCCCCTGCTGGAGACTTCTAAAACCCACATGTAAGAGCTAAAATATTATTTAGCAGTGAGTACATGTATGTCCACTTAGGATGATAAATGGCTACGGTCAGGGTCTGGCTCAGGCTGTCTGCCAGGATAGTCCCCATGCTGGAATTCCTGCTGAGTAAGTGGGATTTTAGCACACAGCCAAAAATGTCTTTGGCAACAGACATTTCACTCCTTGTTATTACATTTGGGTTTCTCCTTGCCACTCTCTTCAATTGCTAGATCGGGCCAAATCATGTGTCTTGGATCTAATTAATGCATTTATTTCCAATCTGCTAAAGTTCTCACATATTCATTTAAAGATGGCAAGCAATTCCTGCAGCAACAACAACAGCAGCAACAACAACAACAACTGATAAAATTGCCACCAAAACGGAGATGCATAATCTTCTTCTTGCCTCATTTGTTTGAATCGCCTTGTGAATGTCCATCTTATGGGAACATGGGGACCTGCCCTATATTGAGTCAGACCATTGATCCACCTAACTCAGTATTGTCCACACTGACTGGCAGCAACTCTCCAGGGTTTCAGAGAGAGATCTCTTGTGACCCAACCTGGAGTTGCTGGGGATTGAACCAAGGACCTTCTGAATGAAAAATAAATGAGCTTTCACTCCTCTCCTGCAGTCCTGAAATTCTCTTCAGGCACTCTCATGTGCCTCTTTCTCATTTCCTATGCACATTGTCTACAATTTCTGGGGAAGTCAGACTGTCTGTTACTCTTACTGCTGGAAAGCTCTTCCAATTGTTTCAATGGAATCTCCTTTCTCCTAGTTTGAATCTATTGGTTCAGGTCCTACCTTCTGGTGCAGCAGAAAACAAGCTTGGTTCATTTTCCACGTGACAACCCTTCAGATATTTGAAGACCACTATCATATCACTTCTCAGTCTTCTTTCCTTCAGGCTAAGCATTCCCAGTTCCCTCAACTGTTCTTCATAAAGCTTGGCTTCCCTCAGGTTATTTCATTCTGTGTCTTTAAAAACATGCAGGATCTAAATGTAGGTGTTATCTCCAAGTAAGGACCCATAAATGGAATCCACTCACCACCCACATGAAGAGACTTTTATTTATTTAATGCATTTATTTATATATCACTTTCTGGGGCATAGCCCACTTATATGTTTAGAATTTCTCAAGCAGGCTTATTGAGTACCCCAAGTTGGAGAACAGTCTCGGTAGCAGATCTGTAGAACAGAATAATGGTAACAGCATTTTTCATTTCCTGGTGGGTTTTTCACTTTCCAGAGAGAAATTTGAGATAACATAATTCACAGGTTTGCAGCAAAAATAGAACATCTCCTGACAGCTGTCACAATCACCTGGCGGGGTGCAGGAAAGTGTGAGGCACATAGCATTTCATGCCAAAATCATGCTTGTTTAACAGAATTTTAGGTGGCTGCAGTGTGTTTCTATGATAGCCATGATGTGATTAGTTATTTATGGAAGCTGACAAGGGGCTGTGACCCCAAGCAGGGTGATATCAAGATACCTTAGCATAGAGGTTATCAAGTTCTGCATGAAGAGCAAAATAAATAAATAAATAATTATTTCTAACCTGGCAATATACTGAACATTGCGACAGTTCTGTGGAAAGGGGTCTAGTGATGCTCAACTCAATCCATGGTTAAAACCCAGGGATAGCAACCACCCCATACAATAAGAGCAGCCATTTCCCACATAAATTAGGACATACCGTATTTTTCGCCCTATAGGACACACTTTTTCCCCTCCAAAAATGAATGCAGGCTTCAGGAAGCTATCTGCAAGTCTTGCAAGCCCGGAGGGATGTCCCGCGGGCTCGCAAGGCTTGTGGGCAGCAGCCTGCAGCCCCACAAGCTGGGGGATAGCGGGGTGGCGGAGCGCCGCCACCCCGCTATTCCCCGACCTGATCTGGAGGCGGGGGGGGGGGGAGAAGCAAGCTTGCTTCTCTCCCCCTGCCAGCCCCACAAGCTCGGGGGATAGGGGGATGGCGGAGTGCCGCCACCCCGCTATTCCCCGACCTGATCTGGAGGCTGGCGGGGGGGGAGAAGCAAGCTTGTTTCTCCCCCCCCGCCAGCCCCACAAGCTCGGGGGATAGGGGGATGGCGGAGCGCCGCCACCCCACTATTCCCCGATCTGATCTGGAGGCTGGGGGGGGGGGAGAAGCAAGCTTGCTTCTCCCCCCGCCAGCCCCACAAACTCGGGGGACAGCGGGGCAAGCTATCCCTGAAGGCAGAAGAGGGAGACGGAGCGCTCCGTCTCCCTCTTCTAGCTTGGGGATGGTTGTGCAAAGCCTCTGCAGGGCAGCGCAGTGCGCTGCCCCGCAGAGGCTAGAGAGGCTGTCCCTGAAGGCAGAAGAGGGAGACAGAGTGCTCCGTCTCCCTCTTCTAGCTTGGGGGTGGCTGCGCAAACCTGGGGGGGGAAAAAAAAATTCCCTTGATTTCCCCCCCCCCAAAAAAAACTAGGTGCGTCCTATGGGCCGGTGCGTCCTATAGGGCGAAAAATACGGTAATAAGTGAAACTTGGGGGACGGGGAAAGAAGACTAGGTTTTTTTTATTAGTGCACATGTGAACAATGGGAACATGGGGGGGGCAAAATGAACAGAAGGAACTGAAAGCTGAGATAAACTGCACAGGATCTGATTCTAGGATTGATTTCAATTAACAGGAGGAACAACAAATGAATTGCTTAAATAATAAAGGATCAGAGCAAGAAAAATGCATCCCATCCCTAGTTTCAGTCCAATGCATAATTGAATTTAATGTTTAGTGATTACCCCAACATTTTAAGTCAAATCCTAGGATTCAAACAAGATCAGGCCAGTCTTTTTTTATCCCAAAGGGCAAAATGTTCCATCAGTTAGAGCAGGGGTTGTCAACCTGGTCCCTACCGCCCACTAGTGGGCATTTCAGGATTCTAGGTGGGTGGTAGGGGGTTCTATGGCACAAGCTGAATCCTCCTTCCACTGAGCACTGGTGGGCAGTAAGGAAATTTTACCATCAAGAAAGATGCATTAGTGGGTGGTAGGTATAAAAAGGTTGACCACCCCTGGGTTAAGAGTTACCCTTTTACATCGATCCAGGAGCAGTTTCCATTGTTAAACACAGGGACTCCATAAAAAGCGCAAACTTTAAAAAAATAATAATTCTATGGTGTGAATTCATTTGTTGTGTCCCTCAAATTAATGTTATGTATCTTCAAATAGCTTAAAATGGAGAGTCTGAAAGGTCAGGTCAAATAAGTGACATTTTCTGCCTTGTCATGTTTATAGCACAGCTATAATTAGTGCTAATGGTTCAGTATGTCCATCCCAAGCACTTGATCACACAGAATGTTTCCACTAGTGCTGCAAAATTGTAGGAGGCTAAGGCAGTTGCGAAAGGATGGATGCTATGTGGTTCAGGGAATTGGATATTGGATTTTTCAACAACGCCAGACCCTCCAAATGTCCCTATTTTCCAGGGGCGTCCCTGATTTAGAGAAGCCATCCTGGTTTCTGATTTGATCCTGGAATGTCCCAGTTTTCCTTAGGATGTCCCTATTTTTAATGGAGAAATGTTGGAGATATGGATTTATCTGACCACAGAGCCATCTGAAGGCAATCCTGTATAGGGATGTTTTTTTAAAATGTTTCATGTTTTATTATGTTTTTATATATGTTGGAAGCTGCCCAGAGTGGTTGGGGCAACCCAGTCAGATGGGTGGGGTATAAGTACTAAAAATTATCTTTATGGAATGGGTTGTCCCTATTTTCATTGGAGAAATGTTGGACGGTATGCAATGCAGATGTATTCACCTGTCTGGTCATTATAGATTGATTGATTGATTGATTGATTGATTGATTGACTGATTGATGTATTCAAACATAAACTAAACCCAGTAAGACCTAGATGGATCACAAGACCAACACTACCTATTCATTCAAAAAGAATAGGGTCTCCAAATGCACGTCTGGATTAAATGTTAATGACTAGTGATTGGCTAGCTGGCTTGGCTTGGGCAGGAAACTATTTCTGTTAAGTGATAAGCAGTCTACCAATAGCTTTCTGCTGATGTTGGTCCATTCTGAACCTTAATAGGAAACTAGAAATTAGGACTGAGACAAAATAAATGCACTTTTTCCGGTGTGGGGGCAGTGCAGTGGCAAGAAAACAGGCCATTTCAAAAAGTTTCCAGCTCTTTGGTTATTTTATCAGAAAAAGTATGTGGTGAGCATAGGTTTAACAGATGCACAATCGGAGTGAGATCAATTGTCAATCTATTAGCCAACAAGACTGATAGAGAGACATTGCCCTGACTATAAATAAGATGTATTTGCCCATAGTGTGACATCATGTATAAGCATAACATCATCACTTTCACTGATGACCTCCTATTTGCTGGGAAAGCATTAGGGAGGATATAGAAATGGTTCTAAAGCAGTAGCCAAAAGTGGGGGCAATGGCAGCAAACAAACAAACAAACAAACAAACAAACAAACAAACAAACAAGAAAGACATTAAAGTATTTCCCATCCCCAAAAGCTCCATTCATTGCTGAAAAACTGAAATGGGTGAACATCCCTACAATTAATCTTATCCCATTTCCTGATTTTAAAAAGCATTCTCTCAATACTTGTGATATGTTTTGTGGTTCAGTGATTCAATTCCTAATCGCCAAACTCCACTAAATCTCTTCCAGGGTTTCCTCAACCCTCTAGGGTTTTCCCAAACCTCTGGAGCAGATTTGTGCAAGGGATAAAGAGGGGAAGAAAGCTCCATTGTGCAAGTGGAAGTCTTTGAGCTGATGGCATGTGCTAGTTCACACAGGAATATTTATAGAACAAAGCTCCACAATCATCCTGTTCTTTCTGACAAATCATACTTGATACACCTGTTGTTCTAGCCTGGGGATTAACAGATGAATGAACATGAACTGACTTCATATCAGTTTATTATCAATGGTTAAATGTGTTATCCCATTAGAAAACCCATATGTTGTAGGCTTTCCACATAGGAAAGGTAGTTCCCATGCCCTACAACAGGGGTAGGAAACTTACAGCCTGTGGGTCTGATTAGGCCTCCTCATTTGCCCTGCAGGCCATTTTAGACAAGCCATGCCCACATATATGATGACAGGTGTGCCGCAGGTAACAACCTTCAGAAGCCCCCTTTTAACTAACAGTTTGCTAGTTCGGATTACTTCAGAACTCAGCTGTAGAGAAAGATTCTAGTAGCTAAATGGGTAACCACAGCTTTTTATAACAGTGTGTGTGTGTGTGTGCATGTGCGTGAAGGGGGTTGCTTTAAAATTCCTAGCAAAATAAGGACAGAGTCGATATAGCCTTATTTTGAAATGAAAGGCAATAGACAGATTTTCAAGATGATGAGCACAGATGGGGTTTCCTAGTTTTCTCTCTTTGCTCTTGGGTAGTTAGTTCATGCCAAGATGCCTTTGAGTCATGGGTCTCCAACAATGAATTCCCATTTCCTTCATGGCTTAGAGTGATATCTGAAGAGCTGATCACAGCTGTGGCTCTCTGCATTCAAGTGATAATCACTGTCCGTTGTTATCCTTATTCAGTGCTGAAGCCACTGCAGGTTAATTTTATTGCCCTGTTATTTATTGGCATTCGTACATTTTGATGAAGGGCAATAGTCATAGCATGCCAGCAATAAATTTGTAACTGGTCAATGGAATGAATCAATCTCATTTGGCGTAGCCTAAGCACTATAATCCAATGGGGCAGAACCAAGAGGAATTAATTGCAGTTGGGCAGGACCAAGAGAAATAAAAATGAATTTAAAAGATTTTATGGTTGCTAAGCCTAAAATTGCACATCTTTCCGGTGATTTCTCCAGTTCTCATTATTTACAGCTAAGCAGTTATATTTCATGTCACTGTTTTACATCTAAAAAGAAATGTCAAGTCGTGGATTGCCATCCCCTTGCATCTTTTTAAACAGCCGACATCCTTTTCTCATTCTTCTCTTCTTTGAGGAGTTGAAAAGCAGCTTAAAAACAAAACAATTATACTAAACCCTGAGCAAAATAATGCATTTTCTTTCAGAAAAGTAAGCAGGCACAATTTTCCATTCTACCCCATATTATTCACATGTAGTCCTGTTTCCATTCAGCTATAGTTTGTCTTCTGTGGCCAAAGCTATGTTTTATTCATCTCACTGTTCCCTGTGGTTAAATTATGTACTTGCATAATTTATGTAATTTATTTATTTGTTTGTTTATTTATTTAATTGTGTTGATTACTCCTCTCATTTCAGTGCAAAGGAAACAATGAAAATCAGGGGCAGAAACATAATCAAGTTACATATCATTTGTAGACTGAAAGCAACAACAAAAGCAAATACCAAATGTATCCATTGGATTGATTTCTCTCATGCTCTCAGCGTGGGGCTGCCTTTGAAAATTTCTCAGAAACTTCAACTGGCTCAAAGAGCTGCAGCCAGATTGTTGAGCAAGGCTGGTTATAGGGAGCATATGACTTCCTTGCTACAACAGCTTCACTGTCTCCTGGTCTTTTTCCGGTCGCAATTCAAAATGCTAGTTGTGAACTCTCTCTCTTTCTCTCTCTCTCTCTCTCTCTCTCTCTGTGTGTGTGTGTGTGTGTGTGTGTGTGTGTGAGAGAGAGAGAGAGAGAGAGAGAGAGAGAGAGAGAGAGAGAGAGATTGCAAGTGACCCCAGAAAGGTTGCCCAGAAAGAGATGCAGTCTTTGAGCTGGAATTCCCCCCCCCCCCAATGCAGTTACGCACAGGAATCTTAACAGCAATGACACTTTGCTCATTCCAACAGAGAAAGGTAGAATGGTGTTGTTTACTGTCCCATTCATCACCATTATTTATTATGCTGCAATTTGCAGGCTGCATTAAAAAAAAAAGGCATTCCCAAAGCAGCACACAATCAAAAGGTTGTAAACAAGAAATACAACAAAACCACATCATGAAAAAGTCACACAAAATGAGAGATTTTTAAAAAGCCAAAGCTAACGGAACAGCATTAAAAACTTACTTAAAAAATCATAACTGCCAGCATAATAGAGGTTTATTTTCCCCTAATACATTTCAAGGCTCCAAGTCTCCTAACAGTGTTCTGTGGCTCCAGCTCATAGCAGCAATGTGGAACAGTGGTAGCCAACATGGAGCCCACAGATGTTGCTGGACTCCCATTTATGGATGGGTAAATCTGCCAATGATCAATTTTCCATATTTCCACATCAGTTTAGAAAAAAATTCTAATAAATTAATCAGCTTCTTAGGGTGAATTTCTCCTAATATATGTACATCTTGTATGCAATTTTGCCTAATTTACACATTTTTGCAAAGCAAATTTGCCTCATTTATATGCTATTTTCATTAATATGCACATTTTTATTGCACACTTTGTCCTTGCATATGTATATGTATTTCTGTGTATATTACTTGGCTGGAGATGTGTACTGCCAAATTTGGAAATGTGTGAATCTTGAAGGATGACTGTGCCTTACTCCTTTTGTTTTAGAAAGTGTGAATTAGTTTGATACCTTTAAATGTGAACTGAATAAAATTGCTCCCCCATCCCGACTCACATCAGTCCCAGCCAGAGCAGCCTATGGTCAATCTAAGATGGGTTCTGTTGTCTAACAACATACAGAGATCACCGTGTTAGCTCTCCCTAATGTAAGGGCACTGGGTGTAGAATATCTTTTTGTAGTTCTTTTGTAGTTGATTTTCTAGTTCCAGTGCTCACTCCAGGTGTCCCCATTAACCAAACAATAACGGGTGAGGTCAAAAATAGTAAGAGTACTGGCCTACCCTCAGCTCTACCCAGTGTCCTCTGCTCACAAGCTCACAAGCTACAAGCCACAGACAAGGCCTAAAAGAGGGAAGGAGAGAGGATAGGAGACAAGCACACTCTCAGAACTAGCCAGCTACATTCAGTTTCCTCGATGCACCTGCCCTCCCTTTGATGTCTTGTCATGCCAATAATAATAATAATAATAATAATAATAATAATAATAATAAAATTATTTAGACCCTGCCCATTTGGCTGAGTTTCCCCAGCCTCTCTGAGCGGTTCCCAATCGAGCGTTAAATATTAAAAACTTCCCTATACAGCCCTATGCTGTCACTGAATGTTCACATAAGGGGTCTTCACACATTACACCAAACACAGGTGCAGGCTGTTTCTATGCATATAGAAGTGTTTCTGCAAAGGAATGTAAACTTGTTGATTTGTGAATTTCAGCTATCACTTACACGAGTTGAACATTGCATAGTGCGCAGCTCAATTATTTGTGCATATGGGTATGCAGGTTGTATGCTCACTGGAGGTAAGATGTGGACACCCCCAATGTGAAGGGCATACTGCAGACAAAAAGGCCTTTAGGCATCTGCAGTGCACCTTCCAGTAATAATAACGGCCTAGAAACAAAAGGCTTTCAAGTACAGTGGTACCCCGCAAGACGAATGCCTCGCGAGACGAAAAACTCGCAAAACAAAAGGTTTTTTCGTTTTCGAGTTGCCTCGCAAGACGAATTTCCCTATGGGCTTGCTTCGCAAAACGAAGCTTGCCCCGGGGACAGCGGGTCTTCTCTTTTGAAGCAAGGGGCGGCGGGGAGAAGCAATCTTCTCCCCGCAGCCCCAGGTCTGGGGACAGCGGGAAGCGCTTCCCGCTGCCCCCGGACCTCTTTTGAAGCAAGGGGCTGCGGGGAGATCGCTTCTCCCCACCTGCCCCCACCGCCCGGCTTCGGAACGCTGCTCCGAAGCGGGGCGGGAACACCTGCCCCAGCCGCCCCGCTTCGGAACGCTGCTCCGAAGCGGGGCGGGGGGCCGGGAACACCTGCCCCAGCCGCCCCGCTTCGGAACGCTGCTCCGAAGCGGGGCGGGGGGGGCGGGAACACCTGCCCCAGCCGCCCCGCTTCGGAACGCTGCTCCGAAGCGGGGCGGGGGGGCGGGAACACCTTCTGAAGGCGGGCGGGGGGCGAAAGTCTTTGTCCCCCTTGCCAGCCTTCCCAGGGGCTTTTAAATCGCCCCGGACAGCGGAGAAGTCCTCCGCTGTCCCGGGGCGATTTTAAAATGCCGCCCGCCAGCATTTTAAGATCGCCCGGACAGCGGAGAAGTCCTCCGCTGTCCCGGGGTTTTTTAAAATGCTGGGGGTGGGAAGAAAAGCCCTTGGTCCCCCCCCCAGCCTTCAGAAGAGGTCCGGGGACAGACTATGGGAAACCGTGCATCACAAGACGAAAAACTCGCAAGACGAAGAGACTTGCGGAACGAATTAATTTCGTCTTGCGAGGCACCACTGTAGAAGAATACTATATCTGGGTGTGCTTGAGCTAAGCCACAGTTCATTTTTAAAATAAGAATTGTTCAGTCTTAAATACCAGTATCTACTTTTTAATCAAATATAGGCATGTTGAGTTGCTCCCAGACATTTCTGAGTTCTTGTGACAGATCCATACAGGCAGGGAACCTGTGGTCCTCTTTAGAATTGTATTTTTTTAAAAAATGATATTTATTAAAAGTTTAACAATTACAAAAAAAGAGGGAAAAAGGGGCAATAAAAAGTTACAATACATAAAAATAAAAATAAAAAGCAGAATAAAAAAGAATACAGCACAACAATAATAAAAAAGAAAAAACAAAAACATTTAAAAACACATCCAGTATTTCCATATCTTTGTCTTTCATTTACTTGTTTCATCGACCTCCTCACACCTCCCTTTTTTGTATTCTAATTCAATTTAGCTATTTCAGCAAATCCTTTCCATCTTACTCAATTTTTGTTCTATAATTTACCTTAACCCAATCTGACCTTATATTTTACACTTTGGCCCATTAACAATCCATTTTTACTTAATTCTTTATAACATTTCTCCTAAAACCATGTAACTTCATTCCAGCATCCTTCTAACATTCATTAATTTTGCTATATTATTGTAAATATACTTTAAATTTTTTCCAATTTTCTTCCACCGACTCTTCTCCCTGGTCTCGGATTCTGCCAGTCATTTCCGCCAGTTCCATGTAGTCCATCAGCTTCATCTGCCATTCTTCCCTGGTGGGTAGATCTTGTGTCTTCCAGTGCTTTGCAATAAGTATTCTTGCTGCTGTTGTGGCATACATGAAAAAAGTTCTATCCTTCTTTGGCACCAATTGGCCGACCATGCCCAGGAGAAAGGCCTCTGGTTTCTTCAGAAAGGTATATTTAAATACCTTTTTCATTTTATTATAGATCATCTCCCAGAATGCCTTAATCTTTGGCATGTCCACCAAAGGTGAAAGAACGTACCTTCAGTTTCATAACATTTCCAACATTTATTATCGGGCAAATGGTAAATTTTTGCAAGCTTGACTGGTGTTATGTACCACCTGTAAATCATTTTCATTAAATTCTCTTTTAAGGCATTACATGCCGTAAACTTCATACCAGTGGTCCATAACTGTTCCCAGTCAGCCATCATAATATTATGTCCAACATCTTGTGCCCATTTAATCATAGCGGATTTCACCGTTTCATCTTGAGTATTCCATTTCAACAGCAAGTTATACATTCTTGACAAATTCTTGACTTTAGAATCTAACAATTCTGTTTCTAATTTTGATTTTTCCACCTGAAAGCCTATTTTTTTTGTCCAAGTTATATGCCTCCATTATTTGATAATAATGGAGCCAATCTCGCACTCTATTTTTTAATTTTTCAAAACTCTGCAGTTTTAGTCTATCTCCCTCTTGCTCCAGAATTTCCCAATACTTCAGCCATTTGGCCTCCATATTGAGTTTTTTCTGAGCCTTTGCTTCCATTGGTGACAGCCATCTCGGGGTTTTATTTTCTAACAGATCTTTGTATCTTATCCAGACATTAAACAGTGCTTTCCTGACAATATGGTTTTTAAACACTTTATGTGCTTTAACCTTGTCATACCACAAATATGCATGCCAACCAAATACATTATTAAAACCTTCCAAATCCAACACGTCGGTATTTTCAAGAAGCATCCATTCTTTCAGCCTACAAAAAGCGGCTGATTCATAATAAAGTTTAAGGTCTGGCAGGGCAAATCCACCTCTTTCTTTAACATCAGTTAATATCTTAAATTTTATACGGGGCTTCTTGCCCTGACAGACAAATCTAGAGATATCTCTCTGCCACTTCTTGAAACAGTCCATTTTGTCCAAAATTTGCAGTGTTTGGAACAAAAACAGCATTCTTGGCAATACATTCATTTTTATCACAGCGATTCGGCCTAACAACGATAACTTCAAATTTGACCATATTTCTAAATCCTTTTTCACTTCAGTCCAACATTTTTCATAGTTATCCTTAAATAAATTCACATTCTTAGCAGTCATGTTAACCCCTAGCCTCTTTAGAATTGTAGAGTTGCTTGACTCCAACTCCTGAGAGCCCCTACCAGCATGATCAATGTCCTGGGATAATGAGATATGTGATGCTAAATCTTCTAGATGGCCACAGGTTTCCCATCCAAGCATTATTATATGTTAGGATTTTTGTTCTCCATATTACAATTTTTCACTACGGGAATGATCACCGGTGGTACCATCTCTTTTATCCCGTGAAAAAGCCTGATAAATGGCCATTGGGATTGCCCACATTTTGTCAAAGAACCTTTTGAGATGCAAACAGATGACCTTTGCCTCTCTACTGTTTGTGATTTCCTCTAGGCTTTGTAGGCAAAAGCCACTGTTCAATGCAATGTTGTAAAGTACTTCCTATAGGGATTTAGGAGGATTATAAGGCTTAAGGATTCTTCTCCAGGGCTCCCACCATTCAGAAAACACAGGTATCATCAGGAACACAGGCAGCCAGGAAAGTGAAATATGTAAAACTATTAGCAGCAATAACATGAGCAGGGAGGGGGTAAAATAGTAGGTACAAGTTGCAATCAATGACCCCCCTCCCCCCCAAAAGGCTATATAACTTTTTAGCTCTAGGAAAAATGATAAAATGGATACTACTGTATAAGTGACAAAAATATATTTATTTCTCTCTGGCCTTGTTGAAATGAGCTCAGTTGTACTTCTCTTGTGTACTGATGTTCTGTCTTATATGAATGGGCAGGAGTAATGGCAAACTGGACCCTTATGTTTCCCTGAAGGATTCTGGAAGTTCTGATACCAGCTGCAGTCACATTCACAGCAGTTGCATTGCCACAATGCTTTCTGGAATGTGCTTGTTATAATTAAGAGGGTGCCCACTTAATTCACTTAATTAGAGATCGTAGATCCATTCTCCATTAGTGATATTGTGCATGCAAGATCAGCATACCACCTTTTGTCATGAACTCTAATGGATTAATCCTTTTATATTACTTGGTTTAATAGCCACAGCTCCACTCTTATTTACTTTTGACTTCTGAGTGACTTTATGAGCACCATTATTTGCCTTGCAGGAGTCTCTGAGGAAGAGCAATTGCTGTGATATACCACTGAAGGGGAGCAGGTGGCGCTGTGGTCTAAACCACAGAGCCTAGGGCTTGCCTATCAGAAGGTCAGTGGTTTGAATCCCCATGACGGGGTGAGCTCCCGTTGCTCGGTCCCTGCTCCTGCCAATCTAGCAGTTCAAAAGCAAGTCAGAGTGTAGCAGATAAATAGGAACCGCTCCGGCGGGAAGGTAAACGGCATTTCTGTGCACTGCTCTGGTTCACCAGAAGCGGCTTAGTCATGCTGGCCACATGACCTGGAAGCTGTACGCCAGCTCCCTCAGCCAGTAAAGCGAGATGAGTGCCGCAAACCCAGAGTCGTCCACGGCTGGACCTTTACCTGGGAGCTGACCCTGTTGCGGGGATTTGAACTGCTGACCTTCAGATCGGCAAGCCCTAGGCTCAGTGGTTTAACCCACAGCGTCACCCACGTCCCATAGATCAGATCTTAGCTAACCACAAATATTTTGAGGCTTTGGCATTCAATTTGTTTTCGAATTTGAATTGGGAAGAAGCCCAACTCCCTGCCATGGAGCTTGATGCAGGATGTGAGCCACTGTTTTTATCTGGAAAAAGTGAACTTAGGCATTCAATAGCTCAGATGTTGCATTGCAGTTCTAAGCAGTTTACAAGTATCAAACTATAGACTTGTATACACTTCTTATAAGAAGATACATGATTAAATATAAATTATCATTATTACCATCCTTTTAAAACCCCTCATTGCAATTAATTAATTTATGAATCACATTCTACATATATGTCAAAGTGACTGGACATATCATAAAATCAGCTAAAAATAGTTTTTAGCAACAATAACAACCCCCCCAACAACCTGAAGGTAAGCTTAAAAACAATAAAGAGAGAAACACCTTGGCAGATTTCTTCATACAGCTGGAAAAGCTTCTCAAAAAATAGATGCCTCCAAATGCTCTCTCACAGAACAGGGGCAGCCACATTGAAAGCCCTGCTCTAAGTTTTTGAGATGCACTTTTAGGCTACCAGCCTATACTCATCTTATACCTGGGAGTAAATCCCATTGAACCTGAATGTCCCTTACTTCCAAGTAAAGCATGCCTAAGACTGAGATTTTGAGGACCAAAATTACCTGTCCCAGCCTCACAACTGCATCCTTGCATCTACAGATGTTCTCCATGCTTGTTTTATCTTGTTCCCATCTCTTGTCCCACCATGGCTCCTACTTCTCCATTGGTGGTCACAAGTCCCTGGTGCCCTCTCTTGAGTATCCCACAGGCTAGAACTTTGATACTTATGCATAGGCTGGCAGGGAGCCCGGCAAGGTGAGCTCACTTCACCTTTCCTCGTCTTTAGTCTCCTCCCACAATATCCTACCTAGCTCTTTCATGCCAGGAATGGATGTAATTTTTGTTTTATGCCAAAGCTTCAGTGAATTCTGAGATAAGGTAGAGGATACAAAATTCTTCCAGAAGTTTCCTTTGAAGAATTGACATGACGAAGCTAAGTGAATCGCTAGATAAGATGAAAGTCAAAATAGCAGAGGAATAAAATACGGAGGCAGCATTGCAATATATGTGATTCCTCTCTCTGATCTTGGAGCCCTGTTTCATCTACAAGCCAGAGCATTGATTTCAGAAATTTTGAACACTGCACTTACTTCACTTCACTGAGACGCTTCGTGTTCTTTAAGAAAGGCCTCCAGTAATGAGACTTTTGACCATCACCCATACATCTATCCTTTTGCAGATTGGGTACCGTACCTAAAAAGATGAATAATTTGACAAACTCCCATTTATAGATACAGCGAGAGGGAGAAAGATGACCCATTTTAACTAGCCGCTGTTAACGTGATTAGAGAGCTCAATGATTTGAACAGATCTGGCATGCAATTTTATTTGAATAATGTATACATTTAAGTACGTTGTGAAACTTTAAATTTCAGAGATTTGTGAAACCTGTCCCTCAAGTTTTGCTAATCATATTTAGTTGCTACCAACAAGACTATATTAGCTTCACAAAGTTCCCATTGAAATATGTAAGATTTAAATAAGCCACTGTGCACACCGATTCTGATGGATCTTAACTGTAACTATCTTAGGGCTAGTTCCAGACTAAGAGCACAATGTTATGTGTCTACTCAGAAGTAAATCCCATTAAGTTCAATAAAACTTACTGGCAGGTAACTGGGTTTAGGGTTGTCAATATAGGATCCAGTCCATTGAATTTTTACCTCTTAGCCCTCTGAGGTCTGTGTTTTATATATATATAATATTATTTTATACATATATCCATATATGTTGTACACTGAACCTGGAATCTGATGAATAGCAATATACGGATGATTTATATAAATTAGCTTCCAAATTCACCTCAGGACAAATTTTACGCAAAATATTTCCTTGTAATTCTGGAAATATTGAACCTCAACTTGACAAAAATCTGCTTGTCAGCAAGTTGCCACAGCCCTGCAAATGTAACTGTGGTTCAAGTCATGCAGATATCAAAATTCTTCTACATCAGCATGCAGATCCAGTCTTTTTCCATGGGCTGGGTGCTTGCTTTTAAGCTGTACCAAATTGCTTAAACCTGATAAAAACCTAGAACTTGGCTGAAATATCTTAGAATGTAAGAACCCTGTATTCCGATCTAAAATGGAGAAGGCAGATTGGTGGCATGTGCTATATTGTGTTAGATTCAGTCTCTCTCCACATACACACACACACACACTGATACCTCCAAGTGGTGGCCACTGTTAAACATAAAATATCATGCCGATAATCATTTCAGATGGCTGAGTGACTACTCAAAAAGTAAGCAACTGTAAAGAGCTGTTGGTGCACATGCACACATGCACACGTGCACGCATGCATGCACGCACGCGCGCACACACACACACACGACTTCAAAAGACCACTGAAAGTCAAAAGCACGAGTGTTCCAAAACATTGGACCAGTCACACAGAACACCCAAGTGCAGGGGGCAATTAACATCGCTCCTCCTGCTGGAGAAATTTGGGGAAATGGTCCTCCACAATTTATCTACAGTACTCACAAATTGTGATGGAGAATTTTGAGAGGCCATATGTGCATATCATCACTTTATGCTCTCCAGCTCTGGAAAAAAATCATAGCAGTTGTTTTATATATGAGAATGCTAAAGCAGTTAATAGGATTTCTCCAAGAAAAAGAAAAGAAATCAGTCACAAACAAATGTAGCTGTAGGCAGGGTGGAATCGATTTGTATGATTGTGAAGGAAATAGCCACACTTACAAGCTAAAACTCTCTCTCTCTCTCTCTCTCTCTCTCTCACTCTCTCTCTCTCTCTCTCTCTCTCACACACACACACACATTTCTGAACCACAGTGTTGTTGCATGTATCTGAACAGCATACTGAGTGTGTGGGGGTGTGTGCACATACAATGTAACTGGAATGGGTCTTTAAGAAAGACTCTCCTCCACGAAGGGGAGGGGAGGGGTTGTGGTCGGGGCTCGAGCTCCGGCTAGCAGGGGGCGTGGCCCCCTGCTGCCCACTCACCTGGCTGGCGCTCACGCCCCCTCGGTGGCCATCCAACCGGGGGCCACGGTGGGGGCGTGTTCAGCAGCATTTTGCTGCAGCGCCAGCCTTCGCCCGGCCTCATTCTTCCTGCCTTCGCCCCCTCACGAGTCACCCACCCTCCACTCCCTTTAGTTAGGGCTCAGGTTTTTCGGCCTTGCTATGGACCTTAGGTTGGTCGCCCTGGTTGTCTGGGGGGCCTGGTAGGAGTTTTTCCATTTGGCACTAGGCTAATTGGTTTTTTCGCCTACCTCGTAGCAATCGTCACAACTTTTTTCTTTTTGTGGTATTGGGGGTAGGTTAGGCATTGGAATAATGTGTTGCGCTGTGTGGAAGTGCTAGGTGTGGCCATCGCCTATGCCTTCAATTTTTAGGGGTATTCCGTTAAAGGAATCTGGGGGTCGTGTATTCCGTCCGATGCCTGCTTGGCGGGAGGCCTTGGCACGACCCTCGGTGACAGCAGGGGTGAGCCTATAGTCGTATCAGCATCGACAGGCTCCACCTACTGGTGAAGAACCCAATCGTTTCGATCCAATGCCTAAGCCAATACCGTTTCAAATGCTGTAACCAATAAAGTTGTGGCCTTTCTCTAGCCCATTAACCTTATATCTCGTGTCCTTGTGTCTTCATTTCACTTCACCGGGGTCGGGTCCTCGAACCACAACACCTTTTTCTAAGATTGTGTTAGATTGTGCTAGAGTGCATGCAATGCACAGTACAATGGATTTACCATCATCTCATCTCAGTTAGATTTTTTTTAAAAAATAATAATATTGGCCTTGACTGGTCAGATGATTGTCTGATTTCACCTTCCACCATATGAATTGCCTTTTGTCTATAATTGTCCCTGCAACATTGTTAACCAGGCTGTGGAGTAGTGTCCTTTCAATAAGAGACTTTTCTCTAATGGTTCAGTAATTGGAAAGGCTACTCCATTATTTTTTCATTCTGCTTGAATTGTGGGAAAGAAACCCTACTCTCTCAGAAAATCTCCTGCAGATAGCAAGTGGGTCAACTCATTGCTCTCTGCGGGTCACAAACTCGGGACTCTTTAAACATTCTTTGGCTGGGGTTGTCACCAAGATAGTGGTATAAGATGCAGCATGATGTAGTATACAGGATAGATATATTATAAGGTGTGTTAGGCTGGATGCTTCTTTGAATAACCTGTTGTATTGCTTTTATCGGCCATTGATTTATTGACCAAGCCTGGGGTAGTTGTCTTTATCTCCCAAATATATTACACTGTCACTCGGTGCCAATATTGGCATGTTGGCATCCATCTATCTCAGGAGACAATGGAGGAGTGCACCTTTGCATGTGAAGTCAAATTGTTGGAAGGTTGTAGTGTCTGCCATGGCTGCAGGGACAAATACAAAAGAGACATGTTTTGTTGCAGCTGGGGCACTCAGTGCCAACATAAGCTCTAATTAAATAACATTTTGAAATTTGCAGTATGGCCCAGCTTTCACCGAGCTGCTTGCAATGTTCAAACATGCAAATGAGAGAAAGCAGACCCTCCAAGTCTCCCTATTTTCCAGGAACACCCCTGATTTAGAGAAGCTGTCCCAGTTTCTGATTTGATCCTGGAATGTCCTGCTTTTCCTTAGGATGTCCCCATTTTCATTGGAGAAATGCTGGAGAATATGGAGTTGTCCAAAACCCAAGTCATCTGAAGACAATCCTGTATAAGGAAGATTTTTTTTTTTAAAAAAAAGGTTAATGTTTTATTGTGTTTTTGTATATGTTGGAAACTGCCCAGAATAGCTGGGACAACCCAGTAAGATGTGTGGGGTGTAAATAGTAAAATTATCATTAAGGAGTGGGATGTCCCTATTTTGATCAGAGAAATGTTGGAGGGTATGCAGAAAGGGGGAAAGAAGAGGATTGGATTGCTGGCTGCTGATACCATAATCACAATGGGCATTAACTCGGCACTGTGGAGCCACTTCCTTACTGCTCTTTCCTGGGTGCGTGAGGGGAGCATTTGGTTGCTATCTTGAAAGTAAAATCACAGTCCCCAGGCACACTCTTCCAATCTCTCCTGGCTTCACAAATGCATCTGTGTAGGTGAACCTGTTCAGGAGGAGGATATCTTAGATAAACTTACTTACGGACTCACAAACATTATTATACAGATGGTGGCTATACTTCAACTGGGAACAAGTCCCATTAAACCCACTGGGACATGGTGCTGAAAGGCTGCAATCTTATAAACACCTGAGCACTCATTGTTCTCAGTAGGGATTACTTTTGAGTAGATAGGCATAAGTGATGTGCAATCCTATCACATTCTGACCTATAGTATGCATTTTGTGTGCACTGTCTACATGAAACTCACTCTTTTATGGAAGATAAATACATTTGAATGCTTTTGAATGCATTCATCTGTAAAATACATTTTTTTTGTAAAAGGCACATTTAAATAGTGATCAGTACAGTAATCTTTTATTTAAATATGTATTGTGTGTGCACTTCTCGTGCATAAAAATGCATTGCCAAATCTGGAGAGGTACATAATCTGACTGGACCTGCATTCCAATCAACAAGCAAATCTGGGAGCCTCAGACTGAGTTGATTTGCTATGAAAAAGAGACCAAATGAATTCCTCAGCCATTCTTATTAGCCAGCCACCACAATACAGTGGTACCTCGGGTTAAGTACTTAATTCATTCCGGAGGTACGTTCTTAACCTGAAACTGTTCTTAACCTGAAGGACCACTTTAGCTAATGGGGCCTCCTGCTGCCGCCGCGCAGCCAGAGCCCAATTTCTGTTCTTATCCTGAAGCAAAGTTCTTAACCTGAAGCACTATTTCTGGGTTAACGGAGTATGTAACCTGAAGCGTATGTAACCTGAAGCATATGTAACCTGAGGTACCACAGCACTATGATCTGATCTGATCTATGTAAATACAGCGTCACATGTCTTGGATATATGTACAGTGGTATCTCGGGATGTGAACAGGAACCGTTCCGAAGCCCCATTCACATCCCTAACAGAACGCAAGACGCGATGGCACGTCTGCGCATGCGCAGGCCGCGTTTTGCTGCTTCCGCGCATGCGCGTGATGTCATTTTGAGCATCTGCGCATGCGCGAGTGGCGAAACCCGGAAGTAACGTGCTCCATTACTTCCAGGTTGCCATGGAGCGCAACTCGAACACGCTCAACCCGAAGCGCATTCAACTTGAGATATAACTGTACTGTAAATACAGCCTTACATGTCTGACCTCAATCACAAAAATTAATGCCCAAACAACAATCAGTTACATGAGATCCTTAAGGCTTCTTGAAATGTTACAGAATTCCAAGAGCTTTCAGTGTTTTAAATTTTGCAATAACTGAACCCGCCTGCAAGTTTTGCCCCCTCAGAAGTCAAGGAGTCCCACAGGAGAGATCAGACACTTTTAGGATGAGGTATGAATAGCCATCACAGTTAACAGCTGGTGGAAATATTATTAAAATAAGAAAGCGCTACTAGCAATAATAGCAATAATGAAGCCTACAGGAATGGCAACATAAAATAATCTTGTTTAACAATATGTGGCTAGCTTCACAGCATATGCCCCAAAGTAATATCTTTTAAATGGACAAAAAAGAGGAAATACCCCACTGTCCTTAGCATTCCAGCTGCTCTGAGAAAATGCAACTATTTAATGAGAGCCATTTGAATGAAATCTATTATTGTCAAGCCGTTCAAATTAAATCAATTATTTTCTGACTAGCACTAATCTTTTTTCCCATGACAGAAGCATGGGAGCTGGTGACTCTTGTTCCGAATTGTTTCATTCTCTGTTTTCCCCCTTTCAAAGTATGCAAGATTACACAGAAATTAACAGTTAGGGAAACATCAGGAAAATGGTATATAGTGCCCTATGAATGTGGCTGGGGAAAAAGATTACTGTGTAGGTGCCAGTTTGGTATTTTGGTGCCAGTGCCAGATTTGTATGGTTCAGGTAGGTAGCCATGTTGGTCTGACACATTCAAAATAAATTAATAAATTAAAAAATTGTTCAGTAGCACCTTAGAGATCAACTAAGTTTGTTCTGGGTATAAGCTTTCATGTGCGTGCACACTTCCCCATAACAAACTTAGTTGGTCTCTAAGGCGCTACTGGACAATTTCTTTCATTATTATTATTATTATTATTATTATTATTATTATTATTATTATTATTATTATATTTGTATGGCACAGCTTCAAATCCCACCATCTATAGTCACTGGCTAACCAACCAACCAGTTACTAACTCTCAGCCAAACCTGCCCCAGACAATTGCTGTGATAAAATCAGGGGCAGATAGTACTATATACACACCCCTGAGCTGCTTGGAGATGCAATAAATAAAATAAATAAATGTAATGAAGAACTACAAAAAGAATTAACACAGCATTCTTTCTCTCTCTCTCTCTCTCTCTCTCTCTCTCTCTCTCTCTCTCTCACACACACACACACACACACAGGCAGCACAGAAGCATCTGTGACAGCCCCTTTTCTTGTTAAATCTGTTCTCAGTGCATATTGTACAGTCAACCATACATAACTGGACCTGTGGCTCAGTGTAGTTGCAGCAGCACAGTTGGCCTCATGTACTGAAGCTTGGAGTAATAGCTGAAGGAATCTTAGCAATAATGGATAACAGTGATGGCCCTCACCTTGGACTCAATCGATGAGGTTTTCCAGGTGCCCTCATTACAACCATAGAAGAGTACATTCATTTTCAATCTACGGGAACGAAAAGCCATCACACTAATCTTTCTTCATTTTCTATCGTCTATTGGTCTCCTCTACTGACAACTTGTGGTGTCTGGGGGAGGGGGAGAAGAAAAGGAGGAGGCTTCCAGTAAACTGATGAAATTATACCATAGGTTCAAGACCCTTTGAAGGAGGTATGCCAAAAAAAGTGTAAAATAAAATAGAGTGGCAAAAACAAGACATGGAGCAATAAAATAATTAATTCACATTTTAGCTGGAGAACACAACATTGCAATCATTCTGCAGATAGTTGGCCAGTAATGAGATACAGCTTACCAGCCCAGGAAAAATCACAGTTTGAATTTCTCAGAAAACTATTTTGCTGTAAAATCTGCAGAGCTGTTGCACTGCAATGCACTCTATTTCAGTCTGAGGGCCTCATTTCCTTCTGGGCAATGTTCCAGGGGCCACATGCTAGTGGAGGGTGTGGCCAGAGGCAAATGTAGGTGGTGCAAAGAATGTAAATTTTACTTTTGTACAGTAGACAAATTTACACAGGCTTACCAAGGAATCCTTCCTCAGTGCTATCTTTGCTGTGTTAAACCTGCATCCTTTAGCATGCCGGTCATGTGCTCTCATTTTATCTAAACTAATCTTGGTTGTTATTGCTTGTAAACTCCTTTCCTGCTTCAACTTTCTAATGAAATTGGTTCAGCATTTGCTTTAGAGCATGTGCCATTGGCTATTGTAGTTGATTGACTGGGCTATGATTGGGAAGTAAAACATGTTTGTTTGTTTGTTTGTTTGTTTGTTTGTTTGTTTGTTTTTAATAACACTGTCCATGGTGTGATAGCTTTCAGTCTTATCCTACGCTGGGGGGGTCAAGATACTGGAGAATTCCAATGAAAACGGAAACAGAAGCAGAATGTTCACTATTCTGATGTTCACTGTTCATCTTATGGCTGTGGGTTAGTTGTGCAAATATGATTGCATACCTCCCAACATTTTGTTCCCCAAATCCAGATGTCAGGTAGGAGATGTGTTCCAGTCTGGTGTTCTGGCAATTGTCTGCAGGGCCGTCCCAGAGCACTGGAAGGAAGGCACTTTCCCACAACCCTGCAACAAGTTGCCAGAGCACCCGACTGGCAGCCACTGTGGCAATCATTTGGAGGAAGTTTCAGAGTGTTGGAAGGAAAGCACTCTGTTGCAACCCTGCTGATGAGTGCCAGAGAGCCAGGCCGGAAAGGCTCTGGTGCTTGTCAGCAGGGTCATGCCAGAGTGAACATATTTTGGTCCAAAAAATGGGACATTCCAGGATCCAAACAGAAGTCAGGATTGGCTTCTGTAATTCAGGATGTCCCACTTGAAAGGGGACACTTGCAGAGTATGAGATTGATTCACTGTTTTTGTTTCCTTTCGGTCCACAAATAATACACAATTGATTACCACCGTCCCACCACTATTTGCATTGCATTTACTTTGCACTGGAATGAATCAGTTGGATTAATATCATTTACCATATTTTTCGCTCCATAAGGCGCACCGGACCATAAGGCGCACCTAGTTTTTAGAGGGGGAAATTAAGGGGGGAAATCTTATCCCCCCCCCCAGCCCCAAAGAGCAGTGGACAGGCTGCCTGCTCTCCCAGAGCTTCTGGGTCTGCCGGGGGAAGCCCGGGTCCTCCCCCAGCCCCAAAGAGCAAATAAGGCAAGACAGTGAGTGAGATCTATCCTGCTCCATGTCTGGGCTTCCTCTTTAGCCACATGCAACCTCTCCAGCCAGGAGAGGCTGTGCGCAGCTAAAGAAGCCATAGCCACGTGCAGCCTCTCCTGGCCGGAGGGGCTGCACATGGCTATGGCAATACCCCCACCTCCCGCAACAGCCCACAGGAGCCACACACCCTTTAAGGAGCGCGCAGCTCCTGCGGGCTTTTCTACGAGGAGGGAGAAGGAACTGACTGGCGCGGAGCTTGTGTTCAGCTCTTGGGGGCTTTTCCTGCCTGGCTCCTGCCTGCATTCGCTCCATAAGACGCAGACACATTTCCCCTTACTTTTTAGGAGGGAAAAAGTGTGTCTCATGGAGCGAAAAATACGGTACTTAATTATGTAATATACATAAGTTATGTAATTTTGCCATAGTGGACAGAACTGCAGCAGAATGGAAATAGTGCTCAATGCAATGAATAGGGGAAGAAAGGGAAATGATGCTTTCTTACATTCCTAGGTGTAGGCATATTCTGAAGAATCTCTTAATGGGGGAAAATGTGTTTACTTCTCTTTGTCTGCAATCCGTGAAAAACCTCTGAGAAAAGGCTAAATGCCATTAAAACCCTGTGTATTAGCTTAACTCCCTTGCAAATGATTCAAATTGAATCAGATTCTGCTAATGTTTTGTTAAATATTTTTTCTCTAACGTAAGCATTTTAAAAGCAACCCTGGCCAAAGGACCTTGTTATATTTAATTTAAGATATTGGGTTTAATTTTGCTGCTAAGCATTGCTGACAGCATCTGGGAAGTTACGAGCAATTTCTAAATTGTGTTTCTCTTTTAGATAATGTGGAATTAAGTGTATCGCTCTACCACCAAAGCTGACCCTTTTCTTTTCTTTTTTAACTTTTTATTTTATTGGCGCAGCATCTTTTATATAATGAAATTAGTATGTAATTGATCTTGTTTTCACCTTGCTATGTTTTCATTTTCTGCTAGCTTTCAGGAGTGGTTTGGTTTTTGCAAGGGAAGTGGTGAAGACTACCAAGAAACCTAGCATGGTTGTGGGTGGGAGGAAAAATGCTTAACTTTAGGACTTTAGAAGTACGCTGTTGGATCAGGCTGAAATACGTTTACAGTGCAGATTTATGCACTTTCCCCCAGTAGGGATGGGGGAGGATTTTGTTTCAGTTGGCATTTATACTTCCCTAAACAGTATGTGAAATGCCTGGCGTGCTCTGGTCCATGGAGTCATGAAGAGTCAGACACGACAAAACAACAACAACAACATGTGAAATGAAACACAACAAACCCTCAACACTCACAGTTCTCTACACAAGCAATGCCAGAGTGTGCATAAAATGCATACTCCCTTATGCATATTAATTGAAACAAAGCATTTTTTCCATCTTACTCGTAATCCTGTACTCAAAACAAACACGAAAAGTCAGTTGATCATTAGGGCATCAGAAGCCTGCAGCAAATAGAAGGAACGATGCGCTCGCCACAATATATTGAGGTTCTATGGAAGAGAGTTATTCCAGAGCTGGGAAAGAGGTATCCTGACGGTGCTGGGATATTGCAGCAGGACCTAGCCCCCTGTCACACATTGAAAGTGGTGAAGAAATTCATGGCAGAGCAGGAAATACAGGTACTTGATTAGCCAGGGAATTCCCCGGATATAAATCCCATTGAGAATTTGTGGGCTTTATGCAAAAGTTGCCTCCGTGCTGTAGAAGGTATGATTATGGAGAAGTTCATTCAGGCGCTGATTCAGGTGTGGTACAGGGACTGTTTGAAACTAGTCGACTCCATGACAAACAGTGTTCAAATGCTGCTTAAAAATAGCAGAGGTCATATCCATTACTAATGTACGTATATGTGAGTTTTGTACATGTATATGTGAGTTTTGTACAATAAACTACTAAATTCATTGTTTGTTTTAATTAATTTGCACAAGGGTGTATATTAGTGGAAATAAAATATTAAAAATGCATTAAATTAGAGAACATTGCTTTACAAAAATATGCTTATTGGGGAAATAGCATACATTATGTACATGTAAGATAGAAATTTTCACTAAATGTTGAGGAATTTTTATTTCAACTTTTTAAAAAAATGAGCAACTGATGTTAAAATGCAGGGAACCAGGCATAAGAGCAGAAGAACATAAGAAAAGCCTACTGGATCAGGCCAATGGCCTATGTTGTTCTGTTGTCTCATGTGCCAAATGGATGTGACAATCCACTAAGACCCCAAGGTCTCATTCCTAGACAATTACAGCTAGTTCAGACCCCATGAGTGTCTACATGAAATTAATATTGTTTTGCTCCGACAAGCATCATCCAGTTCAGAGAGAGGCTCTTTTGGAGTTCTTCACAATCCCATTTTTAAACGATCAGAAACGATCAGAAACATTGCCACCTCACTGCTCGCTCCTAACTGTACATTGTTTATGAAGGAGTTAAGGTGCACAGGTCTTCGTAATAATCCTTGGGAAACTCAAATTTATGATTGGAAAAATGGGGTTGGATGAATTATATTGGAAAGAAATGATTGGAAAAAAGTTATACTGAGAGAAAACAAAATTGACATATTTGCTTGTCCCTATTCATCAGGCACACACCTCACTGAGTTCAGTAGGCCTTACTCCCAGGAATATGAATCTATATCTATATCTATAGCTATATATCTATATCTATGTTGTTGTTGTTTAGTCATGTCCGACTCTTTGTGACCCCATGGACCAGAGCACGCCAGGCACTCCTGTCTTCCACTGCCTCCCGCAGTTTGGTCAAACTCATGCTGGTAGCTTCAAGAACACTGTCCAACCATCTCGTCCTCTGTCATCCCCTTCTCCTTGTGCCCTCCATCTTTCCCAACATCAGGGTCTTTTCCAGGGAGTCTTCTCTTCTCATGAGGTGGCCAAAGTATTGGAGCCTCAGCTTCACGATCTGTCCTTCCAGTGAGCACTCAGGGCTGATTTCCTTAAGAATGGAGAGGTTTGATCTTCTTGCAGTCCATGGGACTCTCAAGAGTCTCCTCCAGCACCATAATTCAAAAGCATCCATTCTTCGGCGATCAGTCTTCTTTATGATCCAGCTCTCACTTCCATACATCACTACTGGGAAAACCATAGCTTTAACTATATGGACGTTTGTTGTCAAGGTGATGTCTCTGCTTTTTAAGATGTCTAGGTTTGTCTATATCATCTATATCTATATCTATATCTATATCTATATCTATATCTATATCTATATCTATATCTATATCATCTATCTATATCTATATATCTATATCTATAGGATTGGAGCTTTAGAAAGGGCTCCATATCAAAGGCAGAGAATATCACTTGCATGCAAATCATTCCGGTTCCAAATCCTGCTATTTCCAAGTAAGGCTGGGAAAGAACTCTGCATCAAACCCTGGAGAGTAGCTACCAGTTGGCATACATAAAACTGTATGAGATGGGTCAATGATCTGACTCAGTATAAGGCAACTGCCTATGTTTTTATTCTTATAGATACTTCCCAAATGAAAAGGTGCTCACATTGAAGACCAAGCTATTAGTATAGGGTTTGATCCAGCAGGGGTCTTCTTATGTTCCCATGAAGTCTTGATTCAAATTCAGCACTAGTCTGGTGCTGTTTAAGATGCTTGTTTTCAAAAAGCAGGAAGCCATTGATTTGAAATTGCTTCAGCGTGATATTACACACATACACAATCAAGTATTAAACAGAACTAGCAATGACGTCTGCTGTTGCTCCTCACCAAGATGACTTGATAAACTGGTTGCAAAGCGAATATGCAAGCCATGAGGGGATTAGGGACAGCCAGATTAAGATCTATAATAAAACACAGTGTAGCAGCAAGTGTCTCCTGTAAAAAATGTTGCTTGAGGCACTTGTTTGATATTTGAGGGTGTTGGAAAAAAGGGAATTCTATTTAAATGCAGATTAGAGCTTCCACCTAGGAGTACAACTTTTTGTTCACTTGTTTAGAAACCCTCAGAAGAAAAAGTGAATGCAATTCCTTTTTCCTTGCCTTCTTCATTTCTGTTCATTCATGAATATTGCCTGGAATAAACATACAAGTCACAGGTGCATGGATTTAGACCATTGTTTCACTTTCAGGAGTGCATTTTAGGTAACCAGAGGCAGGCGGTTTAATTAATTTGCCCCTGTAAGTGGAAAGGCTCAGATCGATCTCTCTGACTTGCGGTTGGCCACTAGCAATATGGATGGCAGCAAGGCCTTCACTTTGTCTAGATTATTGCTAAAAGAGAGTTGATGGGGCTCAGCATACCTGCAATCGGAGGTGGCAGTCTGGATAAGGAGACAGGTGAGATGGAAGGTATTGCTGTTGAATAAGAAAGCCGGGAGTTGCTGAACTTTGGCCACTCCGGGGGTAAAATACAGCTTTTGATGTTCAGCAAGAGTTTGAGGCTTTGCAGGTCTAAGTGGAAGCACACTGGTCTCTTGGCTCACATGAGATCTACTGCAATAACTCCTCCCGGCCATCTGCAGTGGTGTCAACTTGCATCAAATAACTAGTGCCTGAGTTTGTTTTCCCCCATCCTCACTGGCAGCCCATTTCCCTTTTGTGTCATGTTTGATTTTTGTAAGCCACTATGGAACCTTTTTTTAAGCTGGTGTGTGTGATAAAATAATATTTAAATATAAACAACCCCCTTCCAAGGTGCACAGACAGTTTGTGGCTGGCTGCACTGTAAACCTGAGGGTCAGATTCCCTGAACAAGTCAGCTTTGTAAACTAAGCCTTTCATATCTATGGGCTCTACTCAGAGTAGACCTATTGGAATGAATGGGCCTAAGTTAGTCAGGTGGTGATCTTTTAAAAACCACAACAATCATGCCTTGGATTAACCTCATTGTCATGTTTGCACAATTTAAGACTTTGACTGGTATGATTTAAAACACTCGTGGTTGTTCACCAGATTGGGTTATTTTTATTATTTCAACAGTTTGTTTGTTTGTTTGTTTGTTTGTTTGTTTGTTTGAACACGTCTGTCTCAACATGGTGTACAAAATACAATTAAACAACCTAAGAAAAACAGTTTTAAAACAACACAGCATCCATAGTAGAGACCTATTCATCCAGCTGAGAGAAGCTTGTTGGATCAAAAATGTCTTTACAATGGTACCTCGGGTAAAGAACTTAACTGAATCTGTTCTTAACCCGAGGTACTACTTTAGCTAATGGGGCCTCCCGCTGCCCCCACACCACTGCCGGCGATTTCTGTTCTCACCCTGAAGCAAAGTTCTTAACCGGAGAACTATTTCTGGGTTAGCAGAGTCTGTAACCTGAAGCATCAGTAACCAGAGGTACCACTGTAGTTGTTTCGGAAGGTGCAGCTAGTGGGTGCCTGTTGTATCTTGATAGGGTTGTCATTTCTAACTGGTATGCAGTGAGGTTATAAAAGAGTTACCATAGAGATAAAAGTAAGTTCCAATTTATACAGGATAGACCCACTGAAGTTAACAAACATGAAAAATGCAGGTCCATCTCAACAGGCCTGCTCTGAGTAAAACTTAGTTGAATAATACCCAATATGCCCGTACAATCAGAACAGCTTACGTAAAATACTTGCTTCTCCTAGCATTGGAGGTTAAACAGGGGAGTCCTCTCTGATCTCAATCATGAGGAGTTCCACAGAATTGGGCTTGCAGTCGGGGTCCTGGTTGGATGTGCTGTCCTGAGGCAGTTTTTCCTCTGTAAATTTGGTTGAATGCTCTCCCTGCCCTGTAAAATGTCAGAAAAACAGGTGCTCTTTCTTACTTTCTCTTCAAACTATCATCATCATCAAATTCTTTATTCGACCGATAGTCAGAATTAAAACATTACACAATAATTATAAACTATAACATCATAGGGGATACATAAGTAAGGTAGGGCCACAGAACTAGACCTCTCTTCAAACTATGCATTGTGTTTTGCTCAGTTTCTTCAGTAAAGTATTAGCAGGATTTCTTTTCTCTCTGTCCTGCATGTGCATTATTTAAATGACTTTGCTAACAACAAGTCTGAGGGGGAGTGTGTGTGTGTGTGTGTGTGTGTGTTTGTGTGTGTGCATGTGTGTGTGTCCAAGCTGAGATGTACACTTCTCCTCCCACAAAGTGGAGAGAGAGAGGATTTATGTCCTGCTTGGGATGTTAATCCCAGGAAGACTGTTGCTCTTGAGTTCTGTCCCACCCCCCTAAAAAAAAGTGTCACATCATCGTCCCTCTGGAGACAAAAAGGAAATTAAAGCAGCCACTGGAGTTGATTGTACTAGATCTGTGAAAAGTGATTTAAAATGATCTGAAGTCTTTTAACTTAAAATAGACTCTGTAATGCCCAAGAGCTCAGTGCAGTGAATCCATGTCAGGAACAGTATTATCCCCATACTCTGTGGGGTTTATGTATGCCGTACATTATATCAGTAGGACACTGTTACGGAAAACAGCCAGATCTCATCTCAGGAGGCTTGGGTTTGGAGGGTGGGGTGCTCATATTCTTTTATCTGTCATCCTAGTATTTTATCACAGTTATCTCCGGTGACACTCGCTGATCTTGTCAAAACGATGATAACGTGATGTGCATTCCCTACAATTGAAATCCCGTTAATCTCAACCTCCCCTGTTGAAAGGAAGGCTGGCAATGTCAGTCTTGTGCCCTTATTTAATTCCTTTTCCCCCTTCTTGCTTGCTTGCTATTCTTTCCCTGTGAATTATTGACATAAGTGATGATACCAATCCAACTCAGTGAATGTCATACAATGTCATTGTTGCATGAGAGGCTGTGCAGCCCAAGAGAAAGATGGGGGTTGGGGGAGATAATGAATTGTATTTGGTTCTGGTAAGGTCTTGGTTCAAGATTCCCCCTCCATCAGGGACTCTTTTTGTCTCCTGGGCAAGGCAATTATCTCTCCAGCTCTGTTTCACAGACTTGGAATAGTTGTGGCTCAATACCCCTGAGCAGAGACAGCCATTTTTACCATGTAGTAGTGCAACCACATGAGGATTAGATTGTCATGTGAAGCCAGACATGTATTTCTTTTCCATCCATTAGCTACAGGATTGCTTTTGTATACTTAGAACCTACCATGTCCGTTTTGTTCATTGACCATAGCTCATCTTTTTATTTTAAATAGCAGGGGGTAAAACATGTGGTTTTCACACCAAAAGGCTCCTTTGGCATTACCAGTCTCAGTCAACAGGGCTTGGATAGCCATTTGCCTAAACTGTAAGATAACCACTGCAAGTGGGAGCACACAACTCTAGATGGAATGTGCCAGTATTCTAATTTGGGAGTGGAAAAGCTGTAGCAGGACTACAACTCCCCTCATCCTTGATCATGGAGCATGCTGGCTGGGGATGATGGGAGTTGGGACTAAGGATATAAGAAGGCAGTGATTTCTGTTCCAAACTATCATCACCACAATCAACACTGTTTCCATTCTGCTGCAAATTGGTTTCCTCCAAATACTAACATTATTCATCTTGCTGTCTGTTATTTAACATAATTTCTGTTCCAGACCTGCGACAAAAACCTGGAACAGCAGCAATGTCCACTTTTGGCTTTATATGCACCATGCATTTAATGCACATTTAAAACACACACGCACACACCCCACAAAAAAAGAAGAAGCCTGGGAAAAGTAGCTCTGTGAGAGGTAAACTAGAGTTCTCAGGATTCTTCAGGGGGAGTCATGTCTTTTAAATGTATGGTGTATATGGAGCCTTCATTTATATCTTTGATGGAATTTCCCAATGTCTTTATAGGAATCCAACATCTGGACCTATGTCCTGACCTATGTTCAAATCTTCTTCTTCTTCTTCTTCTTCTTCTTCTTCTTCTTCTTCTTCTTCTTCTTCTTCTTCTTCTTCTTCTTATTCCAATTCCCACTTTTTCTTCTGAGGAGCTCAAGGTGATGTACTTGGTTCTCCTTCTTCCCAATTTATACTGTGACCCAGCATGGGAATCTCAAAAACAAGCAGTGCCAGACAAATCTCATTTCTTTTTTTGATAGAGTGAAAAGCTTGGTTGATCAGGGGGATCCTGCGAACGCTGTGTATGTTGATTTCATTAAGGCTTTTGATAAAGTCCCCCCTGATAAATCTGGTAAAACGTGGACTGGACGAGGTATCTGTTGGTGTATTTGTAGCTGGTTGACTGACCAAACCAAAAGAGTGCTCACTAATGGTTCTTCATCATCCTGGGAAAAAGTGACATGGGGTGTCACATGGTTCTGTTCTTGGCCCATTGTTGTCCAATGTATATATAAATAACTTGGATGAAGGCATTGAGGGGATCCTTATCAAATTTGCAGATTGCCCCAAACTGGGAGGGGTAGCTAATGCTGCAGAAGACAGTATCAGGATTCAAGATGACTTTAACAGATGGGAGAACTGGGCCCAAACTAACAAAATGAATTTCAGTAAGGACAAATGTCAGGTTCTGAACTTAGACAAGAAGAAGCAGCTGTGTAAATACAAGATGGGGAACACCTGGATTGTCAGTAGCATGTGAAAAAAGATCTAAAGGGCTTTCACATGGAAGATGGAGCAGGCTTGTTTTCTCCTGCTCCAGAGGGTAGGACCAGAACCAATGGTTTCAAGTTACAAGAAAGGAGATAAACATCAAAAAGAACTTGCTGGTGGTAATAGCTTCTCAACAGTGGAACAAACTCCCTTGTAAGGTGTTGGACTCTCCTTCCTTGGAGATTTTTAAGCAGAGGTTGGATGGCCATCTGTCATGGATGCTTTAGATGAGATTTCTGATTTATGGCATTTTATATTTTACTTAGAGCCAAAGCTGCCAGCAAGCAAATTGTATCATGGTTTTTTAAAAAACTACAGAGCAATAACAACAGCAACAAACATGGTGGGTGAAAAATAAAAGGCACAGACCAGGAACGAAGCTGCAGGAGTTTTCAAGCATGACTATATGCAAAATTATAAAGAAAGGATGCACCTAGTCTTCCTTATAACTAACTTTGGGGTAATGCATCTCTTCTCGCTTTGGAGCAGGCATGGAATTACTCACCATGTGGGGACTCTACCCTCATGCTGGGACCAAAACATGTACATTTCATCACAGTAATGTGCGTCTAGTGAATGGGGCGGATAATCAGTCAGGGTTTAGCTATAAGAATAACCAACCCTATGGGGTCCATTTGCAAAGGCTGGTTAATGGAAAAACACCTACAAATGGGTGGGGGGGGGAGCTTTGGAAACCTTCTTTCTCTTCAATTTCTCTCCATCCTTCATTAGAGAGCAAATTTATGGTCAGTTATTCCACAGAATGTTCCCATCTTTCTCACCCTGCTGTTATCTGTTTTGTACACAAAGCTTTGTATAGATATTTTCACTTGTTAGGCTTAACCGCATGATAAGCCCCAGGTCTGAAATGCAAAGTGCAAAGTAATTTGGAAGACTCTAAGTATTCTTGGAGTGGTACAAAGTCAACTGACCCCTTACCACAGTGCTGAAGCCAGTGCCAGCTGTCAGAGGAGTTCACTGGTAGTTACTGCCAACTCTTGTGGAGGGAGAAAGATCAGTCCTGGCCAGAAACCCATGAAAGGTGGTAGTGGAAACAAGGGCCACTGCAATCACTTACCTGCCAACATTTTTCTGATGAAAATAGGGATGTCCTAAGGAAAAGTGGGACGTTTCAGGGTAAAATCAGAAACCAGGATGGCTTCTGTAAATCAGGGACTGTCCCTGGAAAATAGGGACACTTGGAGGGTCTGCAGTCAGCATTGTACATTTGTGTGGTTGCTTAATGGCTAGCTGCCCAAGACTGGATAATGTGTAGATAGCTAATTAATATATTAGTCATTGAATGCTAACAACTGATAATGTTTGCACTAAAACATTATCATGAAGGCACCTACCTAGTGTCAAGACACTGGGAGTTCCAGAGCATAGGTGATGCCACACTAAAGTATTAACTCCTCACAAATGCAGAATGAACACTGTATGGCAGTTGTAAAAGTGCACAAAGTGATTGAGTGGACACCTATGGGGATAAGGCGATCACTTAAGTGAACTGGTCCCAACAATACCACATAATTCATAAATTTATGTGCCCATCTACACCCCCTTCTTTAGTGTTAACACAACTCTCAGGGCACATTACAGTAATTAAAACAAAAGATCAAGGTAAAACAACAATCAAATACACTTCTTCTTTTTTTGAAGTTGCACATTGAAACAGCAGAACCATAAAAAGCCAGCAGCATTTTTTCCCCAAAACAACAACACCACACAATTGAAGCAGTATTTTACAAGGGCCAGGTAAATGAAAAGGTCTTTGCCCGATGTCAGAAACTGCACAAGATTTCCTCCCCAGGGAGAGAATTTCATTACTGGGGCATGACTTCTCTGCTTCTCCATTTTTAAAGTAGTTTTATATATTTTTATTGTGTGACCATAGGTCATAATGACATAAAACAAAATTAGAACGTAAGAGTGGTAGAACTGGTCAATAAAACAATTGGTTCAAACAGGGACCGTTAGCGATTGGGTGATCAAACAAGGTCATTCTACCGGGCACTGGAATGTGAATTTGTCTTATATTATTCAAGGCATACTGGATTGCCCATATTAAAACAACAACCCTCTTTGCATATACATTCTCATATTGGGGAGAAGCTAGATACCCTTTCCCCTGGCATCCTAGTTTTTGTATATACATAGTCATTTTTCACTAGGGGAATATTCTTATATGCAATGCACATGGATCTATGCACAAATCAACTAATCTCACTCCTTATAGCCAGCATGGTGGGTATGAGCTGATTCCACATTCAAGAGGCAATAATGCTTCTGAATAACAATTGCTGGAAGCCACAGAAGGGGTGAGTCCTCTTGTGGTTAGTCTAGCTTGGTGTTTCCTAGTTGACCACTGTGAGGAAAAGATGCTGGACCAGATGGGCCATTGGCCTGATCAAGCAAGGTCTTCTTATGCCCATTTGATTATGTAGTTCAGATTTCAGAGATCTGCACTCTAAATTGTTCTGATTCACACATTGCAATGCACTCATGCATTAGCTTAATTCTATCAGCTGATTTGAATATAGAAAGCAACAACAACAACAACTATGCCCTAAATCAGAGATTGCCTGGATAAGGCCTTTATGGTTGTTTTGTTTTTGCAGCAAATAGAACAATGATTTCACTTGAACAATTGGTGCCTGTTGGTTATTAAAAGAAAGCTTGTCTCATTTGTCTAGACCATCGGCTCTTCCTCTTCTTTTCTCCCACCCGCAACCCCGCCCCCCTTGCACTTGACAATGTAAACTAGGACTTAATATGTTTTGATCTTGTTGGCAGAACAACAGACTGCAAACAAGTTCATTAAAATTAAAGGAGTCATGAGAAATTTGGATATTGGTTTACTAACTAAGAACTTTATTAAGTCATTGACTTTAATTAAGTTGAGGTGGGTAATATCGCTGAGAGTACACTGAGGTCTGCTCCCAATATCTTCTCATCTCAACTCATTTACTTGAGTCTTTTTTTTCTTAAAATGACCTTTATTAAAGTAATTGATTAACTCTTTACGGTTAAGATGGGTATTTGTTGGGGGGGGGGTACAAAGAGAGGATTAGACTTCCAACTTCATTTATAGGATTATTAATGACTGTGAAAGGCAACTTGGGCTTGTTAGCGTGTCAATTACAAATAGACAAAAGCTTAAAATCAATGAAAGGCATCGATTGTTGCAGTTCAAGGGTCTCTTTAATTTAGCCCAAACCCATTTAGTATGGAGTCTCTACTCTGTATTGTGTTGCTTTCTGAGAGAGATTGGTTGAAAACAAGAGCTGCTGTTCCGAAAGCAAACGAGCTGATGCAAGAATTCAGCAAATAGCACACGAGTCTGGGGCTAAACATTATTTTCTTTATGATTTTATTTCTAGAATGTTTGCCTCACTTTTCTAAAATGTAATCAAGGCAACAGGAAAATGTTCAAACAGTGATGAAAAGTCAGTGTGGTATGGCAGTTGGTGCTTCAGATTTGTGCCCCATGTGAGCTGCACATTTAAAATAGCATCATATCACTTTAAACAGTGATAGATTCTGCCAAAGAATCATGAGAAGTGTAGTTTGTGAAGGGTGCCGAGCAGTGCTTTTTCAAAAATAGAACACAACATGAATGCTTCCCTTGTTCGCTTATAATGGTAATGGTGCCCACCTGAGAAGTGCCGGAACTGAGTTTCGGGGAGTTCTGGCTGAAAAAAGCTCTTGTGCTGAGAGTCATTAGGAGACACCCTATTGCCCTCACAGAGCGGCAGTTCTCAGGGTAGCTTAACTAATCCCAGTGATTTCTGAGATTTGTGGGGCACCCCCTTTATCTTCTGCTGTGGTTGGTCTTCCACCAAAAACTAGATTTTTCGTCTTACTGTGGTGAAATTATGTAACTTTCATAACATATGTTATGGGTTGCGGGATTTGACCTTTTCCCCACAAATACCCACACTTGATGCTGGTCTTGAAGTACAGTCATAGTCATACCTCGGGCTGAAGTAGCTTCGGGATAAGTATTTTCAGGTTGCGCTCTGCGGAGACCTGGAAGTAACGGAGTGTGCTACTTCCGGGTTTTACCGCTCGCGCATGTGCAGAAGCAGCGAATCACAACCTGCGCACACGCAGACATGCTGACGTGGGTTGCATTCACTTCTGGATGCGAACAGAGCTCTGGAACAGATCCCGTTTGCATCCAGAGGTACCACTGTATCAGCTAAGATGGCTGAGTAGAGACAGTCACTTTTCTAGGTTGTTGTTGGTGTGTTGTCTTCTGGAGCTGGTGGTATGTGCTTCCTATTCTGATTTTCTAACTCTTACCCTGCTCACAAACTCTCAGACCTTTGGGAAATGGATGATTGCTCTGTATAACTCTCTGCTTGGGGATTTCAACCCTATTTTCTCCATTTACACTCCATTCAGAACCTCGGGGTCAAATGTCTTTTCACGGATCTGCAGAAGCATACAGCAGAGAAGAAGAAAATAAATTTTTTCCTGGAATTGTGTTTCTTTCATTTGAGAAGGCCAAACCTGATAGCAGTCTCCCCTAGATTTCCCTTTTTTCTCCCTCACCCCCACCTCACTTTGCATAGTCTCTCCTGTTGGTATATTTTCATCTTGCAACTTTCAAATAGCCCAGTTGGTAGAAAGCTTCTTTCCTGCCCATGATAAATTATTCTCTGTCAGAATCTAAATCTGCCTTTTCAAGTCTCATCATTTGTGATGAATATATTCTGCTAACATGAACCTGAATTGAAGCATCGGAACTAGAATGAATTAACGCTAAACATATTAATGACATTTTTGAGGTGGAAGATGGATGAATTCAAGGACCACAGTGGTGGGCAGCACCACAGCAGATGGGTGAATTCTTAATGAACATCGAATCTGCAGTTTACTACTTTAACCTTTATATTAGACTTGGGAATAGACAAGTATTTCATTTTTAAAAAATAAATAAATTTAATTTTGCAGATTTAGTCCGCTATCAGATTCTGGTCTGGGATGTATGAAGTCCAAAGACAGGGATGAGAGTAGAGCCCTGACTTCACTAGATATTTAAAGCAGTATAGTATACCACTTTAAACAGTCATTACTTCCTCCAAAGAATTATGGGGACTGTGGTTTGTACAGGGTGCTGAGAGTTGTTAGGAGACCTCTATTCCCATCACAGAGCTTCACTTCTCACAATCATTTAACAATAAATGCATCTCTTGAGGTAACTCTGAAAAGTGTGGCTCTGTGAGGGGACACTCCTAACAAACTTCAGTTCCCAGGATACTTTGTGGGACACTATGACTGTTTAAAGTTGTGTGATAGCTCTTTGATATGGGCAGATGGGTCCTAGCATGGTTTACTCACTGGTGGGGAGCTATATCACTAAGGGGTCCTGGCAGAGCCATCCAACCTCTGATGGAGTCACCATTTCAATTTGCCACAATGTTGTGAAGAGACATTATGTATGGGCAATGCTGGAAATTAAAATGGTGGCATGTGGCTGCCCAGGGCTTTTTGGAGAAAACCACCATTACAAGTGACATTTTTACATTATTCAACAGGTCTTCAAAAGTGCCTTGTAGAAACACCAAATAACCATCCCCCCCTTTAAAGTCACTACTAAACAGAAATATATATTACTTACAGGTATACACACAGTCTGCTATATCTCTCTTATGTATGATTGAAACACAATGGAATCTGGATTATCCCTGTTTTAAATTATCACCCATTTGGGGGTAATTTTCTTTATCAAACTGGGTAAAAATGACAGTCATTCAAAACATTTTACCTCATATTGATGTGAAAATTGCAGTGCTCATAAGATTTCTGTTTTGTCAGTTTGACTAGACCTCTTTCCTTAAGAAATTCTAGACTGATGCTTCAACAGAAACAAATCTCCCCAAATTTAGCTTTATTTATCTATTTACCCATTTGGTACCTAATAATGAACATCAACTCATGTACTGAGACTGTCAGTTTGGTTATAAATGTATTAAAGCATATTTAGGTTTGTAGTTTGTTTTTTTTTGTTCCCCCCTCCCTTTTATACAAATTTATTCTGGGGATAAAATTGGATTATACATTTAGATGCAGTTGTTTGTACTAAATAGCAGTTTAAACCCCCATAATATTGAAGTTCACACTGAGTTCATGTAATACACATGGCAGCAATTTATAAAGAGAAAAATTGCAATGGTATTGCATCCCCCTGTTTCATTTACATTTTATACAAATAGAACTGAAATTCAGATTACTGATTTTTATTTATAGGATAGGGTGAAACGTTACATTTACAGAAAAACACACATATTGTGATTAATCAGGTTTTTTGGTAGAGGTGCTCTCAGCCTTTGAGGCAAGGAGGGTGCAGAGATACCAGGATAGGGCTTGATGTTTTGTGTGCATTCAGTTTCACCCATTATAACTTTGACTTCTGAAGTATTTGAAAGAAGCCTTAGCTGAAAAGAAGGTTTCTTTTCTTTCTGTTTTCTTTCTTGCAAACATTTTCAGCAGCACTGAAAGCCCTCCTCTTTTTATGATTTATTTATTATTATTATTTAAAGTGCATCAAAAGAGTACAAAACTGCAACAATCACAAGCATTGCTAGTGGTATGTCCATACAGGGATATTTTTGCAATGGGAATTGTGTACGTTGTTATAAAAAGAGGGAGGGAAAGAAAACTGCTTAGGAAACATCCCCCCTTAGTACTTGTAGATAAATAAAATGTATGTAGGCAGTTGAGGCTGGTTTATTATGGTGAATGGGGATCTGCCCCACCAACCTCCGCCTGCCCTCAGCCACTGGCTTGCCTTCCTACATAATAATGAGTCCAGGGAATGGCAAAGCCTGTGAACTTCCTTCTCCTTAGCCTCAGTGTTGCCCTTGTATAACTCAGTAGGGAAGAGGATCAGGGCAAAGCTAGAATTAGTTGGCTCCAGCTATCATTGGTTCTGGCCCCATCTTCTGTATGAGCTCATTGTGATCCACCCTGTGAACATCAGTTGGTACTAGCCACTCTTGAGTTTGGAAAGTATAAGTGCAGGTTATTGGAATGGAAATATTCTGGATCTGAAGGGTAAAATGAGGATGTATAACAGATACTTTCTTGATTTTATGAGTATAACTTTCATATACTGGTGGAGTTTAAATATGTCTTTGAAAGGAAAATGTATAATATATATGTTTGTGTTGAGGCCCTATTATATTAAAATACCTCTAAACCCCCTTATATAAAAACATGCTTTAAAAATTGTTTGGTATGGTGCGTTTGAATGAAATCTTAATGCCATCTAATTTATGATATGTCCGTTGACTCATATTTACTGAATTTGTTTTTAGCTGTCTCTGACAAGCGTTGCCATACTTGAAACACTTTTGTCGCAACAGCAGAAAATTGGAGTGCTGTTGAAAATAAATTATACTAATGTTTAGCGCCTTCCAGTGAACACCCACCCCCAGCCATTTTGTTTTCACCAAAACGGTTCATGCACACACAGAGAGTATAACTAGTGATACAATTTGCTGGGATCACCCCTATGACCCATCTGGAAACATTGCTCTCAGTTCAAATTAGCTGTTTTTCCTCTGCGATGGCTATAAATAATCAAATAAAAACATAGAAAGCCATGCTAAACTCAGTCAAGCTGTTGGTCCATCTAGCTCAATACTGTCTACACCAGCGGTAGTCAACCTTTTTATACCTACCACCCACTAATGCATCTTTCTTGATGGTAAAATTTCCTTACTGCCCACCAGTGCTCGATGGAAGGAGGATTCAGCTTGTGCCATAGTTCAAATGATTGTCTCTGGGAAGCGGCATTTTCCTCCTGGCTGCTGGAATCAAACACACTGTGGAACTAGTCTTCTGGCAGTAGAATCACTGCCACTTATTGGAACACGGCAGATCAGAAGAATGGTGAGGTTAGAACAGGCTCTATGCACTGGTGGAAGTGCTGAATTGGCTCCACCAGAGCAATCTCACTGCCCTTGACACCACCCTGCCTTGCCCTTGCACTATCCCAGTAACCAGCAGTGCCATTGCTGCTGGAAGTCCAGCTGCAAATCACCATCCCATCCTGTTGGCCTCTCCTGCCTTCTTACTCAATCACTTTCCTGTACTACCACATGGTAAGCATCCTAGTTGATTCAGTGGTATCTATGCAAGCAAACATATCTGTTATGGAAGGCATGGGACTGTCACTGAAAACAGTTCTCCCATATCTAGTTATATCCATCCTTTCAGTTATGCCTGCTGAAAACTCACCAGTGAGACGATAACATCATGCTGCTAACTTTTCCTCTTGCTGCCAGAGAAACATGATAAGGAAGCTATGCAGGGAAAATTACAGACCATTAATGTGTGACATCTCGCTATGATTTTGATGTCTAGGTCCAACCTAAGTGGTCTGTAAAACCATTCAAAAGCAGAAAGAAATTGATGATGACAACATGACTGTTCCCAAAACATTAAAGTGAGAAGTGAGTCACTTCTCTCAAAAATGACATGGGCAGAGAGAGAGGATGAGACTAGGGTGGAGAGAACAGGACAATCCATGATCTCAAATTGTACCATTCATAAATTAAGTCAGTGTGAATTATCAGGAAAGCCTGCATTAACTATATTCTCTAAGCCTATTATAACATCCAATAAGTCTGTTCAGACTGTTAGGCCCTAACTACTTTTAAAGAGTATTAGGGATAATAGATGTTCTTAATTAGGTTAAATGCTGAATAAGTGTAACATTTCTCATTTTACCAAGATAAGTGAATAGACTCTCATGATACTGTAGAAGTGCGGTTATTTAGTCAAGAGACCATTATCGCAGAGAACAATTAACATTACTTTTTTTTTAACTATTACATTTATTTTGCCTTTGTAAGGTATCCTGTAAGATATCCATATGAAATACTGGGTGACACAATCATCTTGGCCAGTGTATAATGGTTAAGAGTGTAGCATTGAGGCATAGGGCCCAATGCTAGACCCTCTATAGGAAATGGGGTTTAGCTCCCTAAGATTTCATGAAGGTGTTGCTGTTCAGAGTCGTTGCCTGGTGTCCCTAGCAACTGAATCTGTGGATAGTGATGGATCCTACCAATTCTAAAGGCTCCCGACCTTTAATTTATTATTGTCTAAGGAGGATTCTTGAAATATTCCATGAAATTTAATTTCAGATGATATTTGCTTCCATCTCTTCTTAAAATGGCCACAGTATAGATTCATAAAGACATGAGAAGAGCCCTATACAATCAAACTAAATAGTACAGCAACATATTTTTCACAGTGGCCAACAAGATGCCACTGAGGAAGAAAAAAATAGGACATGAAAATGATATCCTTTTCCCTGCTGTTGCTCCCCAGCAAAAGTGCTACTCATACCCTTTGAATCTGGAAGCTGCAAACAGACAAAATATATACCCAAAGGCACACCAACAGCCAGAGATATAATAATGTGAGTGACCACCTCACCACATATATTCCTGCCTGGCAGCTGCACTACTCAGATGACGCATGCCCCAGAAGTATGCTTAATTTGGACTAAAAACAGGGGTTTTAGTGTTGCCGCGCCTGCCCTCTGGAATTAATTAGCAGCTGAGATTAGGCAAGGACCCAGTATCATTATGGTATTCAGAGGAATTCTGCCTCCATTAGTGGAGGTGGAATATAACCATCATGGCTAGTAGCCATTGATAGTCATAATGTACAGAGACTTGAGGAGAGGATATCACCAATTCTGTCTGCATTTTGGATTTCTCTTGGATGGATCACTGAGTGCTGTTGAAAGATAGTACAATGAGGCTGGCAGACCATTCTCTTGTCTCAGTATAACAATTTCTGTGATGAGAAGGCATACAAATTCGCAGCTGAATGGAGCTGAAAGAGAATGTCAGTGATTAGAGGATGAAAAGCCAGTGACTTCTTGTAGTTGAAGTAAGAGATAACTAGAATACAGGCAATACTTGTATGGAAAAAGGCCTGAAACTTTGGCTCCACCCATCATATGCAAGTTGGGACAAAGGTTTGTTAACTCCTTTCCCTTCAATTTAAACAGCAGCAAAGACTTTTACAGAATCTTCCCCTTTTATACAGTTCAAATACTCAAATAATATTATTATTTATTGAATTTGTTAGCTACTTTATCTTGCCAAGGGTGACTTACAACCAAACAGACAGACAAGGATATAAGTAAAAGACTCATTTAAACCCCCTTTCTACCACACAGCCGGAGAGAGATACGCCTTTTTTATGTTCCTTAGCTATTGCTGATTTAATTGTGTCAAGGCTATGGATGGATGAATCTGTCAATTTCAGTTTCAGTTTCTAATTTTTCTAATCTTAAATTCAGACCTCCACATTTCCATATCAGTGTTGTATGAGATTTTGCATAATATGCACATTTTGGGGCAAGCAATGTCCCTGATATAATACATTGTTGTATGTATTTTCACTAATATATGCATTTTATTCACACATTCCCCTAATATACACATTTAGGTGGAGAACTGCATCACCAAATTCAGAGAAGTGTGTTTCATTGTGATTCAAATATTCAATCTGTGTTTCAGATTGGATTTTCCCCCCAGCAAATGTGATTTAGGTAGGTTCACATTAAAATGCAAACCAAATCAAAATTCTCCCCTGTCCTTCGCCAAGGCCCATAGACAAGAATAAACAGTTATGGTTAGAAATGAAAGAGACATTTGTTTAGTCCACATTTTAAAGTGAACTGAATTAATTTGTCAGTCCTTGTCAGGGACTGGGCAGAGGAGGAAGAATGGTGGAGACTGCTTCCCTATCCTGACCCTTTCAGGGAACAGGAAGAGAAAGACAGGATAGATTTACAACAGGGAGGTCACATCTCAGAGGCAGATGAAGGGAGAAGTTGGGAAATAATGGGAGGACAGGAGCAGCAGCTGGTTGACACGTTGTCATTAGAAAACATTCCAGACCCACCATCTCCAAGAACCTGGCAAGCCTTAAAAGTAGAAGAGCAAAGAGCTTGAAGACAGAGGGCACATAGCAGCACCTATAGAGGTGGTGATGATGATGACGAATGAGGAAGGGGGAGAGACGGGGAGTGGAGATTGACTTGGGACAATGCTGTTATCTGAGAGGCTGCGTTCTATAGCCCCTCTCTGTACAAATTGTAAATAAAAAAAGACTGTAAGAAACTTTTCATTGGCTTTATACTTTATGGCTTTATACTTTGTACTGGGAGCCGCTGGCAGCATCCTGACAGTCCTAGACTTATATGTGGCTTGGAATGCAGGTGTCATTCAAATTATGCACTTTTCTGAATTTTGCAATGCATTTAATTTTTTTTTTAATGCACACAAATGTCTGTTGGCAAAAAGCTGTAGAAAATGTGTAGATGATGATGGTCATAATGATTTCTATTCCACCCTTCGTCCAAGGATCACGGGGTGCTTTGCAACATAAAAACACAAGAATAAATGACATGGTGGCAAACATAAACAATAACACCACTATTAAAAGGCCATAGATAGTATAATTAGCCAAAGGTCTGGGAGAAGAATAGTGTTTAGGGGAAGAATACATTCAAACAGCATACAAAATGTGTACAATTTAAATGTGAATCTTTCATTTTTTAAAAAAAGAAATCCACAAAACAAAAGCTGCATGAATTTCAGTGAGCAGGGTTCGGTCACCCATGGAAAAAAAAATCCTGTTCAGTTGGAACGTGTGATTTGTCGCTTATCAAGGATTTGCATAGTATGCATGTGATAGTTTCACCAGCAGAAAATACAAACTATTGTGTTCATATAGGGTGGCTGTAAATCAATTACAGAAATGTCACCTCCGGATAATACCCCATTAGCAGTGCCCTGTATGCCATTTGCTGTCCCCTTATGTTTATTGATAATTAAGAAGCAGATTGGGATGTCATGTTAACAATAAGTGCCAAGTGTCCTTTTTATCCTTCGCCATGAATATGAAACAGTTCTCTCTCTCTCTCTCTCTCTCTCTCTCTCTCTCTCTCTCTCTCTCTCTCTCTCTTACACACACACACACACACACACACACACACACACACTCATACACTCACACACACAATGATTGTTCCATTCATGTTGGATGACAAATGGCACCATTCTTCTCCTAATGTGGCTGCAGGGTTAAATGACTTTATTATTATTAATGAGTCATTGCTCCAGCTGCCCAGAAATGGAGGAAATAGAAAACATAAGAGACTGAAGTCTGAATAATTACCAGTCTAATTACTACCTTTCACATTTCATTCATCCGGGGGATCCGAAGGCTCTCAAACATCCTGATTTCTCTTTCCTCTTTTTTTTTTTTAAAAAGTCTTTAAAAATTATGACCCTTTTATGCATCTTAATGTTAGAAAAAGAGGAATAACACAAAAATAATCAAATATATCAACAAAAGTTGCTAACAACATCCAGATCTACAGCTACATATTGTGCAAGTGAAGCCTATGTATTCCATATGATAAGCTCAGTAAGGCCATGAAATAAATGAGTCTCACCATTTTCTAAGTGATTCAGTTTTGAACGGTTTATTTTTTTACTTTCTTACAATGTATTGCGAAAATTAACTGTGCTGCTAGAGCATAAATCAAGGGTTCGTGTGACCACGTAAAAGTGTCACTTTTTACATAATTCAGTAGACACAAAAATGATCAACAAGTAGATATTTAACATTTCATTAATAGTTTCCATTATCATTTCCCAAAAAGCCCATGATTCCAATGCACCTTAAGACAAGATCACCTTTATTTTCAGCAGAAAACCAGCTTATTGTATTGCTAGCTTGAAATGTCTTTAAAGCATTTATTTGGTTCCAAAATACCATTTAATAACTAGTCATCTTTAAAACAAATTATAGTATATCGCCTATCTAAATAAGAGTACAATATTTTGAGAAAGCATCATTTTATCTACCTCTATAGTCAGTTCTTTTCCCCTTTTGGTAAAAGCAAAGTCTAATTAGATGTATAAAGGAAATTAGGATTCTGCAGTGGGGGTGGAATTCTGACAATAATCTCAGTTGTGTATTTTCCAAAATAACAGAGGCACTGGTCTAATGAAGCAATCCCATGAATGTTTATTTATTGAGAAATAATTCCTACATTTTTAACAGGGCTTATTGCTGAATCAGTAAGCTGGGGAAAGCTTTCTCCATTTGTGGTAAATCTTCTCTTTTGCATACAGTTTCCCAGTTTCAATCCCTGGTATCTTCAGTAAGCACTGGGAAAGATCCCTCTCTGGAACCCTGGAAAGCTGCTGCTGGTCAGTGTAGGCTGCACTGAGATACATTGACTAACGTATTGACTTGATTCCTAACACTTTAATCCTGTTAAGAATCAAAGTTCATTGTGTTCAGTGGGGCTTGCTTCCAAGTAAGTGGGTATAGGATTCCATTCTAAGTGTAGAAATGTAGGCTAAATCCACATTGTGGTAGTGGCAACATGTCTGCTGGAAGCTTTTTTTCTATGTTTATTCCATGGCTCTTCCTATAAGACATTTTATATGGAATTGCCAATATCTATATCCCTTAAGCTTTTAAAAAAAGATAATACTGGTAATTTGCTACTACTTCAAATGGGAAAGAATAGCTATCATGGCCCTTTCTATCATATGCAATTTTATTACTTATTCATGGTGTTTTATTTTAAATCCCAGATAAATCAAAAGACAATCTCCTTCCATACAGATTACTTTCCCTCCCCTGATAAGGTCAGTGGTATTTTTGGAATGAGTTTATTTTCAGCAAAAATATTCATCTTTATGACATTTATTTTGCGCATAAAAGATGACACCATGTTGGAAGGGCTAACGCCAGAAAAGCAAACATTAGTTTAAACATATGAATATAAGAAGAGCCCTGCTGGGTCAGTCTAAACACTCATATTCCCCAGCATTCTTTTCCCACAGTGGCCAAGCAGAGACCTATGAGAAACCCACAAGCAGAACCCCACACAGACCCACTAGGTGTCCCTATTTTCCAGAGAAGTCCCTGATTTAGAAAAGCCGTCATGGTTTCTGCTTTGATCCTGGAATGCCCCACTTGCATCAAGGATGTCCCCATTTGCATCAGAGGAATGCTGGAGGGTTATGCCCACATGTGATGCCCAGCATCTAGCGTTCAGAGGCATATGACCTCTGAGAATAGCCAGTAGCCACAGGGGGCAGAATTATGTGATAAATACAGTTATAAAGAGAATAGGATTGTATGATATGCATGAATACATATATACAATGACTAAATATAAATCCTAGGGGAAATGCTTTCAGGGAGCACCTGCTATTCATTGCCACTTCTTGAGTCACCTCTGGGTAGAACATAAGCAATAAAATCATGATGGATCAGGTCAATGGCCCATCTAGTCCAGCATCCTCTTCTCAAAGTGGCCAACTGGATGCCTGTGTGAAGCCTAAAAGCAAGACCTCAGTACTATACCAGTGATGAAGGGTAGTTGTCCTTGAACAGGATATTATAATTATTATCAACATATACAGTGGTGCCCCGCAAGACGAATGCCTCGCAAGACGGAAAACCCGCTAGATGAAAGAGTTTTCCGTTTTTGAGCTGCTTCGCAAAACGAATCTCCCATGGGCTTGCTTCGCAAGACGACAATGTCTTGCGAGTTCCTGCGGGGGGTTTTTTCCTCCCCCCTTTTTCTAAGCCGCTAAGCCACTTATCAGCTGATCCGATCAGCAGATAAGCTGCTAAAAGCCGCTAAAAGCCGCTAATAGCGCTAATCCGTCAATGGGCTTGCTTCGCAAGACGGAAAAACCGCTAGACGAAGAGAATCACGGAACGGATTCTTTTCGTCTTGCGAGGCACCACTGTATTCCAAAGTATCTTAAAAGGTAGCCTAGTTCATGTTCTGATCATTAGCAATCTCTATCACCAAGAGAACAGCCCAAACAAGATGACTAGGACTGAGCAAGCTTCTTGCTGGAGTGATGTCAGACAAAGAAGCAGGCTCAAAATGTTTGACTAAGGACCATGGACAGCAATCCTTTAGCTGAGAGCAGGAAGGACTTCATAGAATCATAGAATCATAGAGTTGGAAGAGACCACAAGGGCCATCGAGTCCAACCCCCTGCCAAGCAGGAAACACCATCAGAGCACTCCTGACATATGGTTGTCAAGCCTCTGCTTAAAGACCTCCAAAGAAGGAGACTCCACCACACTCCTTGGCAGCAAATTCCACTGTCGAACAGCTCTTACTGTCAGGAAGTTCTTCCTAATGTTTAGGTGGAATCTTCTTTCTTGTAGTTTGGATCCATTGCTCCGTGTCCGCTTCTCTGGAGCAGCAGAAAACAACCTTTCTCCCTCCTCTATGTGACATCCTTTTATATATTTGAACATGGCTATCATATCACCCCTTAACCTCCTCTTCTCCAGGCTAAACATGCCCAGCTCCCTTAGCCGTTCCTCATAAGACATCGTTTCCAGGCCTTTGACCATTTTGGTTGCCCTCCTCTGGACACGTTCCAGTTTGTCAGTGTCCTTCTTGAACTGTTTTTAATATTACATTTTAATTGTTGTAACTTGTCATAGGACCTTAGGCCATAGCTGTGTAGTCAACCATGGAGAATCAGTACACTGTTTTCTGGGTGCTACAACATACCAGTTAAAATATGGGTTCTTTGGTTCACTCATTGCCTCCTTGTGGGAAGCAATATTTTGGGTTCCAGGGACTTTGTCAGTGGAAGCTCTGCACAGCCTCCTTGATTCTCAAAGGAGACAGTATATTACTCAGATTTGAACTTGGGCAGTTGAATGTAGAATTTGATGTTTGTGGGTCTACTTAGTATGGGTCAGAAACTGGCTCTGCCTGCTGAAGGATTCCAAGGACTCAGGGTCTGAGACAATGACAGTGCATTAGAATTGACGGAGCATATTATATTGCAGAATAGCTTCTAGTTTAGTTTATTGCCACAATTTCAGACATTTTATTTACCAAAAAATATAATAATACACTGTAGTAGATTGCCTTTCGGGATGCTGAATTTTATACATTCGTCAAATGTAATATTATATCATTACATATACATTTTTGTTTTGCTTTGTCTTCCATCACAAATGGTTCCATAGAACTTTCAAGAAAAGCAGAACAATTGCCGACCATCTCTTATTCTACAAGTTACAGAAAAAGAGGAAGGCAGTTTACTCATTGATACTATTGATTTCTTAAAGGAAAATCACCACAATTAAATGCCTAAGCAATTTTGCATTTCCACTCAACCCTATCAAAGGCTTTTTATAGAATTTTGGAGGGATGGAGAGGGACAGCTGCTAGCTTACTTAGTGCTTTATGCAGAGCAAAGTACATTATGTCTAGGTCTCACTGCTGTCTGATCATGTTGCCTCTTTGTTGTTGTTTATTGATTTATATATATTTTCAAACCACTTAGTCAAAGAGCTAAAAAGTTTTCATAATTCAACCGGAGTAAATCACAGCTAAAACCCACAAAAGAATATATACATACATGCATTAAAAAAACACCCCCAGATAAAATCTGCACAGCTTTTGAAACAAGTATATATAACTAAATTATATTTGGGTAGGCTTCATGAAATATTTTAGTATTCAGTAGACATCTAAAACAGTATATTGGGTGTGGCTGCCTAATGTCAATAGGCAAGGAAGTGCCGCCAGACTAAAATAATGACTTTCTGCAAATGCAGAACAAATTTTATGTGGTGCTTGTAAATGAGACAAGGTGATACCATAAGCAAACTGGTCCTAAGGCATTACAGTGGTACCTCTGGTTCTGTACTTAATTCGTTCCAGAGGTCTGTTCTGAACCTGAAACTGTTCTTAACCTGAAGCACCACTTTAGCTAATGGGGCCTCCCACTGCTGCCGTGCCGCTGGAGCACGATTTCTGTCCTCATCCTGAAGCAAAGTTATTTACCCGAGGTACTATTTCTGGGTTAGCGGAGTCTGTAACCTGAAGCGTATGTAACTTGAAGTGTATGTAACCCGAGGTACCACTGTAATGGCTTTATTTACTAATAGTAAAACCTTGAACTTTGCAATAGCAAAATGGCAGCCAATGTGTAATATGCACACAGATTCTTACCCATCAGTAATCACACTGAAGCATTCTGCCTCTGATAGTATTATTTCCTTCCATTTTCACCAAAAGTGATGCCAATATAGGATTTAATTTCAGGTCCATAGAGGCTGATTGATGTTATGAAAATGGGGAAAAAACAGGTCACAGGATATTTTGTACAACCATATTTTCCTATGTTTCCTCTCTCCTGAACAAGAGAGTTTTCTTTGTACAGTTGCAAATTTGCATTGCAACCATCCAGGAATCATGGGACTTTGTTGACTGAGGAGCCACTTCTACAACAGTGTATTTCTATTTTTCTAGTGCTAGCCCTGGCCCCTACTTCCAATGGATAGCTTTTGTGCAACCATTTCTATGTCGCAGTGTGAGGGAGTTTTGGGGTGTGGGGATGAGAAATTTCGGGAATGTCTGGGCTCAAAAGTTGGCCTCAGAGGTGTGGGTTGGAACTGGTGAAATACTTTCTAGACTGATAAGATGCTGAGACATTAATGGAAACATTCTCATGCAAGGAACTGAGAATGTCACATTTGCTTGGGTAAGAATATCCATTAGCAGAGATCTTGGATTTACAGTTGAGATGCCAGTAAACTATGAATCTAGTTGAATGGGAGCACTTTCCATAATGATGTCATCTGGCAGGATCTAGAGCTATGTGCAAAATTATCTCTATTTGGGGAAATAGAAATTGAGAGGACGTTCTTCAGTTTCTCACAGGTGGATCTCACCATTAGCAATAATATTAGCAGAGCTTCTTTTTCACCTTAATGTTTTCCCCTAAAGTTGTTCCCTATGTTCCTTATCTGGTGTATTCGTTCTGTGTAAGCTGAGTGGGTTAGATCACTGAGGTTTGGTGTGTGGAAAGGTAACAGGTTTGCTTGTATGAGGATCTCAAATTATTCAACCCCTGGAACAGTTATATTATCTGAAAAAAGGGGACACAGAGTCTGTGGGAAGAAGTGAATTTTCCTGACAAGGAGTATTCTGTGCGCCAATGTCTTCTCCTGCCAGTTAATCCTCCCTGCTAAGGTTGTACAGTGTGATTAAGCAGCCTAATATGCAAAAGAGAATTGAAACTCCTCCATCCAGTTTATGAGAATTAAAATGTACTTTCCATTAATAAGTTTGATCTGATGACCCCTACTAATTATGCATGAATGCATGAACCTTTTTATGGGATTTTCAAGGTTTTAGCTGGAGGACAGAGTTCTTCCTTCCTATTTTTTCTTTCTTTTTTTCATCAGCAGTAATGAGCAGTCATAGCTTCCTACCCACATGAAAATAAAGCTAAATGACATTAGTTTGGTTATATACTTCTCCTCTTAAGTGCCCTCATTTGGAACTGGCACATTTTTAAAATATATATATATTTATTTATTTTTGTGGGAGAAGACAGTTAAGAGACTTTTTTGTAGCAACATAATAGCATATTTTGAAAGCTTAATTGAAGTCAAGATTTCTTTCCATTGTCATTTGATTTAGAGAAGTGCTTTGATTTTTTTTCTTTTGAGGTTTAAATAAGTGCTAAAGCAAATCAAGGGAGGGGGGAGTAGAATCACATCTGAAATCACAAAGACAGGCCTGAAGCCATAATTTTGTAATACAAAAGCCAAATATTCAGTTTGTTTAAAGATGTGTGTTCCACCTTGTTAAAAGTGTATATGTTACAGTGGAATGTCCAAAAATTTAGAGACCTTCAACCAACATGCAATTCTGAACCCAGCTAGTGAATACGAACCTAGGAAGCTGCTTTGTATTGAGTCGGACCAATTGCTCAGTATTGTCTACACAGACCATCAGCGACTCTCTAGGATTTCAGTCCGGGTGGAATTTCCCATGCATAAAACAATGGTCCCACTTCAGAAGCAAAGACCATGTGAATTCAGCCAGAGAGAGCCAGGGCATGAAGAGCCTGGAGGTGTGGGAGAGAAGAATGTGCATTACTGCCTGCCCATTTTTCGACGCTTGCTCTCCAGTAACTCTCCAGGATGTCCTCTTTTTCCAGAAACCCAGTGATCACCCCCCCCCCAAATATTAATCCTATATTTGGGCTTATCGGCATAAGCTCAGAGATGAGGATGAGCCTCCACTTATCCTGAGCAGTGGCAAAGGGAGCATTCCATTGCCTCTCCATGGCCACTGCTGCCAGCTAGTAGGGGCTGCTGGATAGTGAGTGAGGAGGAGAGCATGCTGCCACCGAGGCCCAGCTCTGCATGACACGCCATCTCTGAGGGGCAGGCAGAGGACAGGGCCACCCTGGGTGGGCAGAAAAGAGAAACAGAGCAAATTACAAGGAGGGTATGATATCAGTGACCAAGCTGAGATACATCTAGAATTATTCCTAAATGATTGTTGACATGTGTTTCAAAAGGTGATACACAACATTGTGGGGAGATAGCTGTTCAAGGAATTCCAGTGGGTGAAAAAGAACTTCTGTTTCAGTGTTTCTGATGAAGTGTGCATGCACACGAAAGCTTATACCCAGAAGAAACTTGGTTGGTCTCTAAGATGCTGCTGGACAATTTTTTATTTATTTTGACTGCGTCAGACCAACACGGCTACCTACCTGAATCTATATTAATTATATAACTTCATTATATTTTGGACACACACAAAACTGAGATTATGTGTGTGATATACTGTACCAGATATCTATCAAGTTGCAGCAGCAGCATTTGAGTGTACCTCACCCAATCTTCTGTTCTTTCCAACCCCTTAATCCCTGAGCAGGTACTACTTCCTCATTCTTAACACATCTTCAGTAAACTTTATAAAACACCATCACCAATAGCCTTTGCATGCATATAAAGAGGCTTCTCTCATTTAAATGATAGCATATACCATGTTGCCAGTGACTCTTGATTAAATAAATAATTGAACTTAAGTGTATACACATCTGTTTAATTGGTGCTAATTGGCTCTTATATGCCTGGTTAATGAGGGAATGGAATAATTATGCAATTGTTAAAGGGGATATAAATGCCTTTCCACAATGGCCGGAGTTACCTTAATTTGGCTAAGCAGCTTTCAGTTAATTAGCCTTTGTTTCACTTCCAAAGTGCCATCTTTAGATGCTCCCCCCGCCCAATAGCTGGATTGTAGTCCAGTTGACGAGCCATTGAGAATGTCATTATTTCTGCACCAGGTTTCCTTTAATCTAAACAGCATGCTGCATCCCCATGGAACTTGCAAACACATTTCTTGGTGGCAAGGCTGTGTAATTTGCTGATATTAGGGAATCCAATGCAAATTATGCCTCCCCATGCAACAGCGAAGGCTCTATTTTCAATGTGTTTTAATTTCTATTTGGCCATATGCATAAACCATCTTTTTTTAATGGTGGTAAACCCTGTTGGGATATCACATGCCTGTTTATGTCAGAAAATATGATACATACACTGCTTCTGCCTAATCTCTGTCTAATGAGGAACCAATGCATTTCACTTAAGGCTGGTGAGAGATCTGGATAAATACTAGACTTTATGTCCCTTGAAATAGGGGCCAGATATTTATTCTTTCCCCCAGAAACCTAGGAGCAACCTGAGACCTGCAGTACCTAGCAGAGACTCATCTGCCCGGTCTGTAATCTCCATTTTGAGGCCAATGGGAATATCCAGTGTAAAGATATCCTTGTTCTGCTGGTGAAACATTGTTTTGCAAAGGAAAACACAAGTGCATTACCAAAGATTCTTGTGCAATAGATTACACAACAAGAAGCAGCCACTGCACAACAAGCTTCCATAAGTACAATTGTTGCATTGGATTCCTTTGTTGTGCAACCTTTAAACACGTCCACCAGTGTAAGGGCTCTTGTACCAGAGTGGACAGAGAACACTGAGTATAGCTTGAGTAAGTAGAAGCTCTGAAGGGCTTTCTTGATCCTCATTGGTGTTGCCATTCTTCAACAGGGCCTTTTCAACACTGGCTCTGGCCTGATGGAACGCTCTGTATCATGAGACCAGAGCCCTGTGGGAACTGATTTCTTTCCGCAGAGCCTGTAAGACATAGTTGTTCCACCTGGCATTTGGCTTGGAATCAGCCTGATCCCCCTCTCCCTCTTTCCTTTTCCTTCTGTGATGGAACCCCTATTTGGGGACTTCCCTGGCTTTTTTCTGGCCCACGTAGGACCAGTCTGGAATAGCTGGCCTTGGTGAAGATTTGACGTTTTATCCACCCAAACAGTTTTTGATCTGAGCTTCCACTGAAATGAGGCTGCATTTTAAGCTGTACTTTAATCCTGTTTTTAAGTTGTATTTTAATCTATTGTTTTTATACCTGATTTAGCAGCCCTGAGCCCAGTCTTGTCCAGGAAGGGCGGGTGTCAGATGGCAGAGGTGGTTGCTCACAAGTAAACAGGCAGGACTCCGACCTGTCTTTTACAGGTTTTATTTAGGTGCAAAAACTATTTACAGTGCAGAACCCCAAAGTTCATGTCTGCCTCAGTCGCTAGCAGAATCTGGGAGTGCTTGTTTCCTGGAACTGGACGAAGTGAATGGGTGAGCTCTTATGTATCCACAATGCAGGTTCAATATGTGGCACTAGCAATTAAAATGATACCAAGTAGCAGGGTGTGAAATATCTCTGTGGCTTTAGCTCGCTGCTTCCAGTCAGACTAAACCAACCTTCACTAACCTGGTGCCCTGCAGCCATTTTGGATTACAACTCCCATCCACCACACCCAGCTGGGGATAGCCATGAGGTGAGCAGTTCAAGGTGGAACTCAATTTGATAAGGAAAATCTTTGTAAGGGCTCCTATCTGAGAATAATATACCTCTGAAAGCATGGTGAGTTGAGGAACAGTTTACTTCAAGGAAAACAGCTGGGGCTGATGGGAGCTGTAATCTAAAACAGTTAGAAGGACACCAGGTTAGCAAGGACTACACTAGACAGTACTATACTATGTAGACAGATAGTTTGATAACAGCTAACTTTCTATGTTCTTATTTGGCAGCCACGTAATCATTTCAGTATTGCTGCTGCAATTATTTTTAAAACAAACAAAGAACAACAACAACAATTTACATTCCAAAGGGAGTGTATGTTTTAGAACAACCAACTAGACTGACAGTGTTGGCACATGGGACAACAGCAACTTTTATGCCCACCTAGTTTAATTAAACAACAACAACAACAAGACCAGGTCAGTGGTGACAATTCATGGATCTTCAACATATCTACAGCCTATTCAAATATCCTATTAATGTGATGGGGTTTAAGAGGTTTCTGCATGTTAAAGTATGTGAAGAAAACATTTTGTAATAAGGACATTTAGACTACCCTGAATATTCCAAGTATACAATGAACTTTTAAATAGCCCCCTTTAAATACTTGATTGGTTTAATGGTCTTTATCAGTCATTTGTATCAAAATAGTATTACTTTTCATCCACTACAAATCATTGTAGTGTTGTCTGATATGCCCTGTTAAATAAAAGAAGCTCCTATCAATGTTTTAAGAAGGAGCAGTTCAAAAGTGAAGCGACTAATGAAATATTAAAACAAAGCCGTTGTTATTTATACCTTAAATCTAGCTCAACGCACCACCTTCATTCCAATACAGATGCTTTAGTGTTGCGAATATGCATCAAAATCTCTGTAAAATAATGCAGAACCATTACAATTCATTACAATTTCTCTTTTAAATATTTAAGGATTGAAGAGGAAAGAAAGGGTTTTTGTTGTTGTTGTTGTTAATGTTTATCCCCATGGGAAATTATTAGTTGCAAGGAACCTGCTCTCAAGCTCTTTCTAGGATAAATTAACAGGATTGCCCAATATTATGATGAAAATGTATGGAGAATATATTAATTTAACACAAACTTTGGAACCAAGGGTTTCCTTTTCCAATAATATAAGACAGTTCACTTGCCCTTGATTTTTTTTTCTTTTTAAAGAATAAGCTCTTTATAACAGACCAAAAAGTTAAAAGAAACCTGTCAATGACTAATGTGCATTCTACTTCAGTCTATGATTAAAGAACTGTAAAGCTTTGGAACTTTTAATCACAGTCTTATTTTTCCCTCAAATTTATTTAAACTTATATGGGAAAACTAAAATATTCATGGCAATCTGTTCCCAAAGGCATTTTATTATTAAACCAAAAAGAAAAGAAAAAAAGAAAAAAAAAGGTAGAGTATATTATAACAGCAATCATTTTAGGGGTTCTACATTAAAGTGTCTTGGTACTGACCTCATTAAAGCAACCCGACTTATACTAACAGACGACTTCTACTTTGTTCTTCATTTTTACTGTCATTTCGGGTCTCTTACATAGCTAAAGCTGCTAAATTATGGTACCCAAGTGGCTACTTCAGGCCACCAGAGTAATTCTGAGCCATAATTTCCTCACATTAGGCCACACTTCCCGCATGGACAGGAGTACAACCTCTAGCAAGAAACCGGCATATTCCTTATTAGCTATTGGCTGACATGAGCAGTTTAAGCTTGTCATCGGCATCACTTGAGCAACTTCCTGCTGAGCAGATAAGACTGCAATGTGCTGCTGGAGCTGTTTAATAAGAAATGTTCCAGCAATTGAGAGAGCCACTTCTGGGCTGCCGAACGAATGATGCTGGCCCGCCAGCCATGTATTCATATATGTACTGTGTTGGGGAAATATGAAAAGTAGAACAGCAATGGCATAATTATGGCAATTTGCTTAATTGTGTGCTAATTGTTGCTTGCTTTGTGATGAAATAAGAGTGGGTGCGAAGGAAGGTTGGATGGCTCCCATCCAGAAGTGTGTCAAACTCTGTGTTGGCTTTTGTTGAGGAGACTTAGCTAGACTGAACATTTCGCATTACACAACACTAAGGAAAATTCACTGTGTTTAAGTGATTTTTCTAGTGTTTTCTTTTCTTTCTTTTTTCAGTTGCAAACAGGCAGCTATACTATGATTCAAAATCTCAGCAGCACAGGAGTGGCCCATTTTTCATTAATAGAACAGTTCCATGGGGACACACAGGGATTTTCCAGAATGCATGCAGATAATTCCCTGGCTTGTAAAAGAGGACAGATGTTCCATATTGATAGGCTACACCAGAGCCTGTGTGTGTGTGTGTGTGTGTGTGTGTGTGTGTGTGTGTGTGTGTTTGTGTTTAGTTCTTCAACTGTAATCAATAGGAAAGTTAAGAACATATATAGCTGCCTAGGCTTCATGCACATTTATTGTATATTTGCCCAATTGATTTCAATGTGACTATTAAATCTTGGACAAAATATATGCTGCTTGACTAGAGTAGATGTGTTCACATGCTGTGTTTATCAAGTGTACTTTCCGTGTCCCTGTGTGCACAAAAATATCAGCTGTGTAATCATACAATTGTTCACATGCAGTGTTCAGTCTGTGTATACAATAGTTGAGCTGTTCAAACCAGTTAGTGTATCATCTTTAACGCCAACACTTATAAACGTGTAGGAACATTGGAAGCCATGAGTCAGATGATTGGTCCATCTAGCAAAGTATTAAATGCACTGCACTGAGTGTTAGTGACTCTCCTGTATTGCAGGCAGGGTTCTCTCTTAGCCCCAGCTGCAGATTCCAGGGCTTAAAACTGGGAACATCTGCATGCAAATTAAATGCTCTAACACTAAGCCATGGCCCAGCTTTTAGAGACAGCTTTAACTTGTCTTCATTGTAATGTGTGAACAAGTCTAGTGTCAGATGAGCTCTGAGGAGTCTAGGCTTCAAATATCACCTCCGCCATCCATCTCACTAAGTACCTTCTAGCAGCTTCAATTGGTTCACCAGCTATGGCTGTTCCTGGACAGGGATAGCCTGACCATTGTAGTCCATGTGTTGATAACCTCAAGTCTATATTACGGTAATGTGCTCTACATGGGGCTGACCTTGGGTCTGGTTCAGAAACTTCAGCTGGTGCAGAATGCAACAGTCAGACTGATGGGTGCATCTAGGCAACAGCACGGAACACCATTGTTAAAACACCTGTACCGGAAGTCCATCTACTACTGAGCCAGGTTCAGGGTTCTTGTATTAATTTGCAAAGCCCTAAACAACTTAGGTCCATGGTACCTCAGGGATCACCTGAGCTCTTATATCCCAGCTTGATCACTAAGATCATCTGCAGGTGCGTCACTGGTCATTCCTTGAGTTGGCAAGATTCACTTCATAACAATAAGTAGAGACTTTAGTGTCATTGGCCCAGTATTACAGAATACAGTGGTACCTTGGTTCTCGAATTCTGGGAGTCTGATGGACTCCTGCAACCATTCGAAAATCAAGGTGCTGCTTCTGATTGGCTGCAGGAGCCTCCTGCACTCAAGCGGAAGCCATGTTGGATGTTCAGCTCCTGAAAAACTTTCACAAACCGGAACACTTACTTCAGGGTTTGAGGCATTTGGGAGACGATTTGTTCGACAACTAAGCCATACAAGAACCAAGGTCCCACTGTACTCTGCTGGTAGAGAGGTAGCTGAATCTGCTGAAAACCTTTCTATTCTGTCAAGCCTATGCAAGCAACCAGGAACACCTCTTTCCACAATAGTTAATTGTTTGATTTTAACATATCTATCTATCTATCTATCTATCTATCTATCTATCTCTCTCTCTATCTATCTATCTATCTATCTATCTATCATCTATCTATCTATCTATCTATCTATCATCTATCTATCTATCATCTATCTATCTATCTATCTATCTATCTATCATCTATCTATCTTTCATCTATCTATCTATCATCTATCTATCTAATGGTTTTATGTGCTATTATTTCAAACCACATTGATTTTTTAAATGAAATAGTGGTGTAATATATCAGTGTACTTGGCCAAGGCACTGTTTATCAGTCAAACCTACCTTTGCTGGGTTGTTGTGTGAATAAATGAGTGGATACATTAGAACCAGGTACTGTATACTGCCCTCTTTGGAGAAAGTGCTGGACAATATATATATTATCCCAGACACTGGGCACCTGTCATAACCAACATTAGTTATACTTGGAGCAGACCCATTGAAAGGAATGGATGTAATGTAGGTCCATTAATTTCCACTGGTTTACTGTAACTTAGATGGATGCACTCCATTTTCTTTGCCAGGCAGATTGCAAGGCTGTTTGAGCTGTTGCTTTGAAGAAACTGGTTCAATTGCCCCTGAGGAACTATGTCCTGACACAAAACACACTGGGTCCAAGCAAAATGATTCATGTGCATCTTTGTGATCTCTATGGCATTTCCAAGGGCAGCAGCTATCAAATCTGCTTAATTTGTGGGGTTTCTGTTCCTTTTACATCACAGGAAAGCAAGAATGCTTTACCAGCCTCTTTGTTCTACTATCTACTATTATTCCTCATGGATAATCATATCTCGATCCCCATTTATGCTTGCTGTATCTGACTTTTGTCTCTGATAAAAGCCTCCCTCGATGGATAAGAAGAAAGATTTAGAGAAGTCAATTGGGTTAAGTGATTTTAAAAAAAAACAAAAAAAGAACCTCAAGGATAGCTACTGGCAATACTGCAACAACCTTGATTCTTCTCCCACACTCCACTTCTATATATAATTACTGAAAACTCTTTTAACCTACAAGTGATACAGGCTGATGAACAATGAATAAAAGCCTTTAAACTGCTATGCTTGTAAGTCAAACTCAGATCTGTATATTTGAGGAGACAGGAATTCACCTGACAGCCTTAAAGGGGGGGGGGAGTTCTTATTTCTGGGGCAGACAAATTAAACAAATATGATCCCACTGTTTGCTCCCCAAAGCAATTTGGAGTTCAAATAAGAACAGGATGTGTACTTTTACTGTGTCTGTGTGTGATCGACATAAAAACAAAAAAAGAGAGACAATAGTACTTAAAACCCAGGAAATTCCGCTTTGCCCTGACTCTGCAAATAATGTGGTAGTTTGATCAGGTATGTGTACTGTAGCTATAAAATAGAGTCACAGCAGGTATATTATCCTGCAGACTTTCTTCTTTTTCTTCTACCTCACAGTGAAAATAGATTCTGGAAAGAGACAGAGAATGAAAGACTAAGAACAAATGTGGGGAGCCATGCCCATATGGGTGGTTGCATTATACTCATTAAGATGCATGGAGCACTTCTCCACCAACCCCAGTCTGCCTTTAGCCAGTCCCCACCTATTCCTTCCTACTTGCAACCTGTTCAGGGTCTGGCACAGCTTGTCAGCTTCCTCCCCTCTTGTCTCTATGTTGCCGTCATAGACAGGGCCAGTTCAAGACATTTTGGCACCTGATGTGAACCACAAAATGGTTCTGGAGTAGGGAAGAATGGGTGAGTGAGCAACTACATCAGGAACAAGGGAGGAAGAAAGATCTACATTGGAGACAAGGTGGGGAGGAGACCACCAGTGACATGCCACTGTAGAAGAGGCGTGGGGTTGCTGCCAAGGAGGTGGCAGATCCGTCCTCCAAGGAGTATACCATAGCCTTTGTTGCTGCAGCAGTGGGTGATGTATTCCTTGGAGGCCCAATCTACTGCTTTGTTGCCTCATCTTGCCTCTTGGCTAGGCTGGCTCTGCTCCTAGAACTCAGCATGGAGGAAGGTGGGGGAATGAAGCAGATCTGAGTCACTGAGCAACATCATTCAGACAAAAAGGCTGTTTCACAAAAAACAAAATCAGGGTTTAAACCAAAGTTTATGCAGAGTTGCCATATGTACTCTTTTTCCAGGACACATCCTCTTTTTCATGGGTAGAGTCACCATAGCTATCCATAGTCAAATGTGAATGCACTGGTGAAGCATATCCCAGCACTAGTGCACTCTCCACTCACAAACCGAGTCCTGCTGACTGCAGGGGTCTACTTAGCCAGGGTGTTACCTGTGGGGAACATATTGACACAGCAACACCCAGCAGGATTGAACTCTCTGCTCCCCATCTGGTTAACAGAAGGTTCAATTTAGTTTTCTGCAGTGTGGTTTTCAGGGTGTGCATGCCCTCCCTACTGTATGTTTAAGAGTGTTAAAAATCCTATTTAAATGTAAGTCTGACCCCTGAAGTATCTAGTTCTACTTTGCAATTAGGGAATCATGTAAATTCAATGTGCATTCCTAGTTTCTGTGTATATACAGAGATATAGAGCATGTTGCATTATGTCTGCAGGTTGCTTCTACAACAGTGGACAACTGTGTTATCCATAGCATCAAAGCTTAAGACTTCATACTCTGCCTTCAAAAAGATATCTTTGTATTTGATGCAAATACAAAAAGCACCTAAATGAAGAGACCATGAAAACACGAAGAGTGAAAATAATTCTCTCTTTTTTGGTGTGCTGAAAGTTATAGGAAGTGTAATTCTGTGGTGGGTGGAGTTCAACTCATCTGATTCAGAATGGTGCTATTTCCCTTCTTCCACCAGCAAACGAAAAAGACCACATTTTTGATAACTTTTTTTAAACAAACAAACAAAAAAATACTTACAAACTTTCCAAAGGCTAGATTCTTGGGCTTCAGAAAGCTGCACAGGCAGTAAAACTTGGCTTAGTTACAAAGTGATGAAAGTTCCTAAATTACTGGTAGAGGAACTAAAGAATGGCTGGTGAGAGCCAAGAGGGGTGAGCTGGAGCCTCTAGCTCAAACATCTGCACATGCTGAGCTTCTCAGGTAGACTGGAGAGAACAAAGGCTTGATTACTACCAGTAGTTCCTCTCTAGTTGAGGGAAGTGACTTAGCTAAGCCTGGCAGGGCAGCATGCTCTATGGTATTGATCCCTTCATGCATTAATTAGACTTAAGCACGTTGTTATATGAGACTGGTTAACCTGAGACTGGTTATCCCACATGAAGCAGGCTTCAGATTCCCTCTCTAGCATCTCCTGGTAGGGCTGGGAGAGCTCCCTATCTGAACACCCAGTGGGTTGGTGCCAGTCGGAGTAGACAGTATTGAACTAGAAAGTGCAATGGATTGATTCAGTATAAAGTGGCTTCCTATGTTGCTATAAATGTCCATAGTTAATGAAATCATACATGTATAATTACAATAAAGCTAAAGAGTTATTCAGTTGACTAGTGTTCTGAAACTTGTTACCCCAGAACATCACAAATAGAATTCATCAGGAATGGAGAACTTGTGTTCCTCTCACTGTTGCTGGACTCCTAACTCCCATGAGTCATAGCTGGCATAACCAGTTCTCAAGAACGATGGAAGTTGGAGTCCAGCAACATCTGGAGGGCCCCACCCCTGTTCTACAAGAAATAAATATTCTTAAATGACACCTAATCTTCTTCTCTTTTCTTTTTAAGCTATTGAAGTGAACCTCCAAAAAGCTCTTGCTGAAGCTTCTGAAACCTGCACACAAGAATGTCTCATCCTTGGCCATTCTGACAATTGCTGGATGCCTCCTTCCCTGACACAGTACCAGCAATCCAACCCTCCTTTGCCAGCATTCGGCTTCCAGCAAGGATGGGGGTGTGGAGCCATGCCAGAGGGAAGGCACACCCTCGGAAGGCCCCTTCCGAAGGATGATACTGACAAAGGCCAAGGAGGACCCAGGCCTCAGTTCTACAACACCTGCGAAAGACACTGCACCAGTGAAGACCCAGTCAAAGTCATTCCTCTTGCAAACTTCATCCCGGCCCAGGCAGCCTCCATATCTGGGAAGAACGCTACTTTGATCCATGAGCACCAACTATAAAGGCATACCTTGACAAATCAAGCTATTTCGGGCTTTAAAGTGTGAGTGTATATAGGCACAGCTTAACACAATTATAATGCATATGCAAACCTATTCAGGTTTGTTAATATTCATGTATATAAGAATTCTGAGTTGAAGCTGAAGACCTCTATCCTAAGTAACAAGTTAAAGGAAATTCAGCTTAATCAGTATATAACAGTATGCAAAAAACAAAAGGAAAAAAGGAAACAAAAAAGTGTGATTCTTTCCCCAATGAGCTGTCATGACACAAAATATCATTTAAAGACAAGGCTGGTATCCCTTTTTTGATAGAAGTGACAGCGAGTTTTGGAAAAGATCTGCTCAGCAACCGTCAAAGAGGAGAACTTTAGGATAAACTCTTTGCTTTCAGGTCATACTTTTAACTTGTACAGAATAATAATAATAATAATAATAATGAACACCCAGTATAATTATTAAGCATACTCATGACAGAGCCTTGCAATTCTTCATGAGGGAACTAAAAATGGAAAGTAGAGTATTCCTGTTATGTTGGTGAGTTCCAAAAGGGGAAACATTAGGAAGGGGTGGTATGGTACATGCAACCCACAATATAGCATGTGCCTTCCAGAAAACTAAAATGATGAAGGGTGGTATAAACTGTTTAAAACAAACAAACAAAAGTGATCTGTTCACATGCACTTGAAGCACCTGAAGAGATCTGAGCCTTTGCAATATTGCATTAAATGTGCAATAAATTTATTCTCCACCGTAGCCCAGGGAACACACACCTACAATGTCCAGTATCTTCTGGCTTGATCAGGGCATCTTGCTTAGTGCTGGGTTTGTAAGCGAAGAAGGGCAAAGACATTTAGGAGAGGAAGGGCTGGTGTGGTATCACAAAGGGTTGCAATAGATCGGTCTCTTCCAGCCTTGCAAACTGCAGGGAATTTTGATGCGTTGTTTCCTCTATCCTACCTGTGCTGCAAAGCTATCACTGAGAAACTGGTGATGAGGTGTGGAGAGGGAAGATTTTTATATATATAAAAAAAAATGGGGGGTCCACCTGGGGAGCACATTTTGTGTGTGTGTGTGTGTGTGTGTGTGTGTGTGATATCCTGCAGCTCCGCATGCCATTTAAAAAAGCACAATGGCATGGGCCCCATCTGCACTATGCATGTAAAGCGGTACTGTGCCACTTTAAATGAGCATGGTTCTCCCCCCCCCCCACACAACCCCCCCCCCCCCGGAAATGTGGTTTGTTAAAGTGTGCCGAGCATTGTTAAGAGACCTCCCCTATTCCCCTCACAGAGCTTCAATTGCCAGGGTGGTTTAATAGTCAAACCTTCTTCCCTCTGGGAATTATAGTTCTGTAAGAGGAATAGGGGTCTACTAACAACTCCAGCATCGTAAATGAACTACCATTCCCAAGATTATTGAGTATTTAAAGCAGTATGATAATGCTTAACATTTATAGTGCAGGTGGGGCCTAGATCTCAGCCCAAACAAGGTCACAGTGTGAATGTGATGGTGTTACCGCGATAAGCAGTCATTCCGATTTTGTTATGTGAAACATTAAGGAGGGAAATATTTTATTCTGAATGGGTGTGAGGAAGGACTATACCTTCTAGTATCTGATTTGCTTTGTAGCAGCAATCTGGGGGAAAAGAGGGGGCAATATAGAATCAAATGTCCCCTCCCTGGCATTCAAACTGATTATTAGCTTCTTTTGCCCTCCTTGACTTTTTCACATAACTGTTCCTCTGACAGGCTGCAAGGTGCCATGACACCATCAGGTTTACAACATGTGGTGAATAAGCGGAAGTATAAATAGCCCCTGGCAGGGGGATTTCCCCTTTTCACCCCCAAACATTTCCCCAACAAAATTAACAAACCTACAAACCAGGACAGAGCAATAAAGAACCCAAGCTAGCCAACTTGGAGGAGAGTACCATTAAACCTTTTACAGCACAATCCTAACCATGTCTTCTGAGACATACGTAAGTCTTATTGAACTACGCTAGTTAAGTGGGGTTGGGATTCTAGCTTTAGGCAGGGGAAGCAACAAGACATTTCAGATTATCATACAGGAGACAATATACCTCTTATCTTCCACTTTTTCACGTATTATTTTCACAAGTATAGTTTTGATCAGCAAAACATCCCCAAACCAAGACATAACCTACCTTATTTTGGAGTATGACTGCTTGAAGTCACACACACACACACACACACACACACACACACACACACACACACACACACAAGATCAGGGGTGCAGAACCTCAGACCTGGAAGTTCAAAGCACCATTCCAGCCTTTCTGGCCCTTGTAACTTTCCCCAATGCTGTGTTTCCCCATCAGGCCACACCCATCTCCTCTGGTCATACCCCACCACCACCAGACCAAGGCTACATGCTCATGTGCTTTTTCCTGAGTGGAATATGTCCCTGAACTGTGACAGAGGATAGGTGGAGAGATGTGCATGCAGGGTGTAGAAACCTCTGACATTTGCACAGCTGGAGTGTAGCCTGCTGAAATAATGTAAGAGCCACACTTGTTGCTCTGTACACTTTTGTGTCTGGGTCCACCTACATGTTGCCTTTCACCCTATGCATCACTGGCCAGCCCCCCCCCCCGTCTTCTTTGAAGTTTGCCCACACAGGAATGCTTCCCTTCAGCTGAAAAAAGAATCCCCCAGCTCTGCTGTATATTATGTCTCTGTGGGTGGCTATAAAGATTCCTAACTATTCTTATGCCCCTCGATTCCCCTATCAAATAGTTAGACCTTTATGAGTTGTGTTGTGCCTGGCCCATGCAGAGCTTATATGAGGCCCAAGTCCCAAGTCTTGTTAGACTTAGATTAAAAACTAAAACAAAAAAAAAAGCAGCTGGTCCCTGCTGGGGGGCCCAACCAGCTTAGCCCTCTGAGGCCCAGGGCAAGTGTAACTGATTGCCCTCCCCCACCCCCCACTCTCTGCATGGGCCTGTGTTGTGCCTCTTGGTGGTAAGCAAGTATCCTCTAGGAGACGACATTGTGGTAGTGAATGTATGTTGTCAGTTCCTGTAGGTTTCACTCTGTAACTTCACACGCTGTATGCAAAAGCCATTAGGCAAAATAATTCTTGGCATTTTTTGCTCAGTCTATGCTGAAGCAAATCACTGGCATTAGTCTAAAGAATGAGAGGACCAGGAAGCAAATGTTTGATGGATGTAATTATGAAGTCCCCCTTGTTAACGTTATTCTGTAGCAGCTCAAGGTGATGTACCAGAGGAGATTAGACATTCATGACTGATCTCTGTGTGCTAGTTTTCATATACAGTATAATGAATAGCGAGTAAAGGCTATACCGGGTACAGAAAATATGTCTTCTTCCTTTTTTTTAATATGAAAGAGTCCTGATCCACTTCCTTTTTCTTTCTCCCTAGCCTTTGATTCCTGCAGTCTTGTACATTCTGCAACCAAATAACCTGTCTGTAACACAATCGAACAGCTTTCCTAGCTCCAATTTTACTTTACCACAGACAATCGAAATTTGATGGAGAGAAGGAAGCAAAGTGTGATTGAAAAAAGAAGGAGAATCTTTTCCCGTGAAAAGAACTTCATGTAGGCTCATCAATGTAACTTTAAAATCTGTAACTTATGAGCAAACCTCTGTGTGTATAATTACTGTAATATAAAATGGCTTGTAAATTTATTGAAATTCCTGTTGCTGAGGGTTCCAATGAATGCTAACAGAGTTTCTCTGTATTGCCCTCAGCAACTATAAGTAGCTTTATTATCCCCACTGTTATTCTGAACACATTTTGCTTTTAACATGTAATGTAAAGTAATACTAATAATAATAATAATAATTACAAGAGAAGTTTCACTTTTAACTTTCCAGTTGCATTTAATTCATATAAAGCTCAGGCTATGTTATTGTGTATCTTTCCCTAACCCCACAAAATGCTTTGTCTGAGATAGGGCTCACTGCATGTAAATTCTGGGATACATGTTAATGCTTTAGATACTGACACAACGACTCAACACCAATTCAAGCACAGTAAATACTTTGACAAATCAATCAGAAAGCAGCTTTGGTTCCAGGAAACCTTCACTTAAGTCTTCAGTGTTCGCTTTGTATTTAAAAGAAAAAGGAAAAGCTTCTTTGTTGTTTTAGAAAATAGTCGACATAGGCCTTGATCATGCACATGCACACATAATTGTTAAGTTTAAAGTTTACTTCTTCCATTTTAAAAAAAGTTAATCTTACAAAATATTGTTTATATGCCCTATTGGCGGGGGGGGGGGGAGAGAAAGTTGATTGAGTTTGCATTTAAAGGCAAGCCTAGCAAATCCAACCAAGCTTTTCAGCTTGTAGAAGGTGACAGACTGTGCTGGAGAGCTTTTTATATCCGTGGAGGCTGCCAACACCTTTTAGAACCTTTTGCATAACTGGGGTTCTCAAATGTGCTATGAACCTCCATGGAATTATAAGGCTCTCACTGCAAATAGTCTCTTACCACACAAGGAAGGCAAGGAAAATGTTGCTAGAGGAGTGGGTGGTGCTATCACACTCATCCCACTACAACCCACCTCCCATGTAGCCCTCTTTCTAGTGCTTGAAGCGGGCTTATAGGTGACCTAAATGTCTGCACCTGATAAGAAACGAGTGGTTGTTGAAACTTCTCTCCCAAATTATAACAAGCATGTAGCTTTCATACCAGATCTAAGCTCTCAATACATCCATGGGGGGCAGGGTATATATGCTACATTACAGTTGAGAAGCAAGACTTTACTTCAGCCACAATGTCAGTACCTCCAGAATTACTTCTTATGCAAACTCACAGTTCAGTGGTATATGTTGGAAAATTCTGCTTGGTTATTTTGTCTGTTGGGATACCTAGATCTCAAAGATATGTGGACTGCTCACTTGACTTGCTTGTGCAGGTCCAATTTTTATGGGATTTGCACAAAAGAACTTAAAGGTGATTTAACCCAGTGTTTGTTCCAACAAATAATAATGATGATGATGTTATTATTTATATGGCCCCCATCTAACTAGGTTAGCCCAGACTAAGATTCCATCAACCTATGTGTTGGTGTCTTTGATTTCCCATGGGCATAGGAAGCCCTGCATTGACTTCTGAACCCTGACATAGAATGACAAGACTACTAAATTATGAAAAAATCATTGGTAAAACATAAAGTTTCCCCAAACTAGCTTTCTTATATCCACTTGAACAGCTAAAATATTGAGCTGGTTTTACCCATCCATCAGAATTAAATGGCTTCATCTCCTAATGGCAAATTGAGAGTGCTCTCATGGAAAATCAATACACAAAAAAGTTAATAGTTAACGTGTTTTAAGACCTTCATGGTTCCTGCTAGGTCTTGCCACAATATATTAGGGTAGGGGGAAATTGTGTCCATGAACTTTATGGTGCTTTTAAGCTATATAGGAAGAATTAAATATCAAGACTTAAAAGTACTGGGGAAAAACACCGTTTATCGGATTAGATTGCTTGCATTTTGAATGGTTACTACTAATGCATTCATATGCATAAAACCATCCATGAGGCAAGGTGAGGAAGCAGCAGGCTCCAGAGAGTTGGAAGGGGTGGCAGATTCGGCCCCCATGGGGTGTGCTGATCACTGCTTCTTGCAACTTGTTGGCTGTTGAGCTTCCACTGCCCACTGCCACTTCCTCTGTTGCCTGCCTGCCTACCATGTGACCATCCTCCACCATTGGGCATTCCAGGGAGGAAGAGGAGAAAGAGGAGGTGGTGAGAGGCAGCAATTATTATTATCTTTGGCAGCTCCAGTAGAACACTCTGGGCCGCACATGACATAATGTATTATATTAATTATTATAATTGCTTCATCTGCATCTCAGGCTTCCTCCAAGGATCTCAAAGAGATGTTACATTTAGAACAACCTTTTGAGGTAGGTTAGACTGAGCAATGTCATTTTAGCCCCAAGTCACCCCAGTGAATTACATAAGTGAGTGAGGGCTTGAACCCAGGTTTCAAAAGTCCAGACTACTATTCTAATGAACACATTTGTAATGGTCTCCTTAGATAAAAACTAAGTTTCTCTCAGTACCGCTAAACAGCTGATGATGCTATGTTGTAGCGCTTATCTTCAGTATAAAACAATTCATTCCAATAGGGGCTCAAGGCTTTTCAAGTGTTCCAATCAAGCAGTAGAAACAAACTGCTGCCTGTTCTGCATGAAACTGAGATTTTTAAATGTTTGAGCCCTCATATTTGAACACTTGAAACACCCACTTATTCTATTCTTGATGCCTTCAGCTAAACAGGCTCTGATTATATATATATATAAAATCTGTGTGAGAGGTTTGATAACAATCAGATATGTGGAATTGAAATCTGATGTCTCATTCACATGTGCAAGTCATCATGATGACGTCATTAAGTGATGCCTATGTGAACCGACTAGAGAGCAAAGTATTAACACTATGAGCTACTGTGGGAGTAGAATCTCTGTTCCATACACAGATGTCCCTTAGCTAATGACCTCCTATATTCATACAAAGAGAGAGATAGAGCACTTGCTCTCAGAAGCTCCATGTGCACTTCCATTCATTTTTCTTCCTTTTTTTAATTGGTTAGGAACATAGGTCAGATAATTGTTCATCTAGCTTAGTGTTGCCTACTCTGTCTGGCAGCAGTTCTCCTGAGGCACAGGTACAGGTCTTCTCATCATCTGTTGCTTGATCCTTTTTTAAACAGGAAGTGCTGGGGACTAGTAGTGGCTAGTGAAATGATGTTGATGGGGCAGCGTTACTCTTCTAGCTTCCTAACACCATGGATCACATGCTTACTGAGAAGGAAAGGGGAAGGGTGCAGCACAGCAAGATTGACTTGGTGCAACATGTGGCAGCAGAAGCATCAGATTGGCTCTGCCACCATGCATCACACTGGGCCAAGCTCCATGCACTTCAGTCCTCCCCTGAAACTACAAAGCTCATTTATGCCATATTGTTTTGGATGGGCTAGGCTTAGTGGCAGAGACCAGTGTTGCATGCAGTAAGTCCTATATTCAATCCCCAGCATCTCCAGTTAGAGCTGAGAGAGGTCCCCGCCTTAAACTTCAGAGAGCTTCTAGCCAGTCCTTGCAGGCGATACTAAACTGCATGCATCAATAGATCAGTGAAGTTTCCCATAGTTTCCCCCACTTCCAAAACTGTGGTTAGGGGTTAGGGACAGCCAGCATGCTACATGATGTCTCACACCAATAACTACTTCATTTTTAATTTTGAATGGAGGAACACTTATCTGGGTACACATTTCATCAGGTGCACAAATCTCTCCCTTCATTGACAGAAATTCCATGCAGGATGATATGCCCCTTACAGTGTTTACAGAGAGCTCCAGAGGAGGAATACAAGCCACACTCTTCAGGCATTCTCTAGTCATTTTAATTAATCACATGAGGGGGTTTGTGCGCACAAACAAGTGTGCTCGTTGTGCCCCATCACCACCCTGATAATCCTCCAAACTCAGAGAGAGAGAGAGAGAGAGAGAACTCCTGTACTTGTGGAAGCTCCCTACCCTTTAAAAAAAATCATTCTGGCTTTTTTCAATTCCTCTTTTGTCCCCAGTCTTGGGCTAAGTTTCACATTTCCTGCACTAGTTTGCATAAATGCACAGCATGTCCCCCCCCCCTAGGGTGTTCATTTTTGTACATGTTTGTTGGCTTGGGGGTAGCATTGCAAAATGTGTGTACATTCTGAAGGATGGGTGTGTTTCAGTTCACGTTTTGTGTCCTGTTTTCCCCAATACAATTGTTTCTGTGCACATTTTCTCCGAACATTTGCCATCTTTCTTTTGCGGGGTGGGCACAGGTCTTTTTGGTGAGAGATCGGGGCTCTGCATGACAAATTTCAGGGAAGAGTACATATTTCAGAAGATGCAGGTTTTGTATGTTCATTTTAAAATGTGAACAGCTTAAGTAGTTTTCCTTCCATCTTTGGGGAAGGGCATTCGGAATGGTGGTGAGGAGGGAGAGCTAATGCATATTTCCCTTTGCCACTCCCCCTCCCCCTCCATGGGTTTAATTAACTTGACTAGAGAATACTTGAAGAGGACAACTGTGCCTGAATTATCTAGCATACAAAATAATAATAATATGTGGACTCTTTCTGAGTCTTTCTCGCCAGTACCCAATAACATCCATGGACATTTACACATGTTACCATATCTAAGCAATCATCCAGTACCATCTGTGTCATCTTATTTAGTCATCTGGCTTATTTTACTTTATTTGCCTGAAATTGATTTTTTTTAAGAAAAAGAAACCTAAAACTATATACTGCAGTACATACTGTGTAGCTACAGAGATTTATTTCATACTATATATTATAAATGGGAGGGGGTGCACTTTTTGCCTTCCTCAGATGAACAAAGTGTCAAACAATGTTTAAAACCAGGAACGGTTTTGTTTTAAAACATGTTTGTTGGAAATAATACTGTGTTCCTTTCTAGCTGATTCACAGATCTATGCACAACAATAGGTTTCTCCTCACTCTGCATTGGTTTGTGCAATGTGTGAAAACTGACTCTCTCTGTCTCTCTGACTCTCTCTCTCTCTGTCTCTCTCTCTCTCTGTATATATATATATATATATATATAATTATAAATAAATATATATGGTGTCTGAGGTAGCATTAGGTTGTAGCAAAAGGGGCCGGTGGAATCAACGCAGAGCGAGCCTCTAAGCACTGGAATCATTGCCACTTACTGGCATGTGGCAGAGCAAGGCAGCAGTGAGTTTGAGGCAACTTTTGTGCCCAACTGGGAGGTTCAATTTGGTGCCAATGGTGCACCCTAATTGCCTTCACTGCTGCCTTACCACACGCACATGCCATCCCAGGAAGCAGTGATGAGATCAGCTCCATGGCTGGGAGATCATCTCCATGACCCCTCCTCACCACACCAGCCCCTCCTGGGTTATAGAACACCTCTCCTTGTGGTTAAATCTGTGACACAGTCATCAATGGGCATCCATGTGCAAACTGCTTCTTAGGGGAGGGGTTTGGGCTTTTTTAAAAAAGGATTTTTTAAAAAATCCATTTTGAATTAAAACCAGTTTTCAAGTTATACTTAGAGGGATGTTGCAACTGTTCCTTTCTCCATCCTAGAGTAGCTTCATTCCGAAGTGTGAATAGGATTCTGCCAAGAGGGGAAGAAGAAAAAACAGGAGTGGAAATAGGCAGCAGTATGTTTGGTTGCTGAGTATAATAAGAAAGTCAAATTTCATTTGGTTTTGTAGATTTATTTATTTTTTAAAGAGCTTGCCATCTTTACTGCACTGTTTCCCTCTCCGTTGATCAAACCAAATTCTTCTCAGCAATGAGTGATATCTTATTCTAAATCAAAATAAACATAGATTATTTAGAAACTTGTTCTTAATTATTTAGAAATTATTTCAGACAGAAAAAGAAGAGTCATTGTCAGCATTTAGGTGCAGCCTGTTGATGCCTGCAAATTAAAAAGACCCCCCCCCCCAGTGTGTGGGCTCTCTTGACATAAATGTGTGATTAATCTTAATTGACAAAAGAAAATAGGCTCCTTTAACAACCTTTGTTTAATGAGGGCACAATGCATTGGCCAAATTATATGTGCTGAAATTGGAGCAAGGTTCATAACAGTCATCCTCTTGTACAAATCCTACTTGTTTTAGGTCTGGGCTTTATCTTTTTGTAAAAGTAAAGAGTTGGGTTTTGTGATCATAAGTAAACAGGCTTGCAGGCAAGGATTGTATTTGGTAAATCCTAGGAAACAAAACTATGTGTATGTCATGTTAACCCTAGTTATGGAAGATATCTGAAAAAAGCTTTTGTAAATACATGTATTTGAGTTTGTACTTCAGGGAGATTTTTTCACTCTGTGGCATACTACAGGATTTGAAAGTGATTAAGTCTGTGTATTTGTACTGAAACTGCCCTAATCCACGCTTTAGAATCGTGCTGTTGGGCATTGTACGCTGTTAAGTTCAATAGCATTGGAAGTCCAGTTAAACCCACTGTAGTTCTCTTTCAGGTTATGTACAGCATGTTGTCTTGTTAATTAAGATGCTTATTAATAAAATTAGAGCCACAAAAGCAAAAAAAAAAAAAAGAGTCTCTTTTTTGGGAGAGGGGGTGGGGGTGGGGAGGTTCACCATGTGTTGTGTACTTATCTGCCTGCTGGATAAAACAGTTCAAGTCAATATTTAAAAGGCTTCAAAAGTATGAAACGGAAACATTCAAGAAATAAGTTGCTAAAGCTCAAAGCTGTCTTAACTTTTTTTTTTTTCCTGGTTTGCTCCCACAGTGCTTGGGCCACACAGGACTGATGTGTTCATAGGACTTGGAGTTCTTTGTTACAATGCCCAAAATCAGGAATTTGGAATGTGTGTGCAGAGGTACAATATCACTGAATCTCAATGCTACACTGCTTGAAAAGAGCCCCCAATTCTGAATAGAACACTGCGAGGAAGAGTGTAGTGTATGGTTAACATTTTTTTTTTCTACCAATCTAGGGATCCTTTAATTAATTAATTAATTAAATACTATGCGTTCAGGATGTTGATGCTGCAGTGATGGTGGCGGCAGAGGAACGGCCGCCACCTTGACCTCAACCACCATGTTTCCCCTTCTTCTGAGGCTTCTATCTCCTTTCTCCATGAGCCTGGGCAGCCCCTGAGTTGTTGATTCTTCGGTGGCGGTGGGGAAGAGGTGTGCGGTAGGTCAGGCATGGAAGGCAGAGAGCGGTGGTGGCAACGAGGCTCAGGCAGTGCGATGCCTCTCTTCCCATTGGAGCAGCCCCAATTCCATTCCTACTCCTGCTTGCACACAAGCTCTGATAGGCAGTGTGAAGCCTTCCTTCACAGCTGAGAGATCCCCGCCCCGATCCTGCTTTTACACAAGTAGGAGTTGGGAGGCTGCTCCGATAGGCAGCATGAAGCCTCCCTTCACAGCTTAGTTGCTGGGGTCAGAGAAGGTGGAGGCAGCCCAGAAACTGCATCTTAGAGTCTCTGCACCACCACCATATGGGGACTTCCAAGCAGCTCCTGAAACCAGCCAAAGCCAACTGCTCCGGGCTGCTGAGACTGCTGCTGCTGCATTTCCTGGGGACATTAGATGAAATCCGGGGACATTCCGGAGATGGAATTTGTCCGGGAATTTATTCACAAATCCAGGGACTGTCCCCAGGCAACGGGGACGTCTGGTAACCCTAGCGTAGTGTATCTATTTGTTGAAACATGCTTAGCGAAAACAGTGTTCTAATTATTGACCGGCTGATTCTACAAACCATCTACATGGAGGGAAGGATCTGCATTGGACAAGGTGAGCCACTTGACTCAGGCGGCAGAGTGAGAAGAGTGTCACACCAACCCATCCTCTCCTGCCCCTCCTCACCCACAGGGCTTCCCACTGTGGCAGGTTTGCTTGCTCATTTGCTGCAGTAGTGTAGCTAGGTGTGGGTGGGGAGGATGCGGTGCCTTGGGCGGCACTTACCATGGGGGTGGTGCACCAGAGCCAAGGGAACACCAGGTGCCCCAGAGCCCAGTGCGCTGCTCCCAAAATCAGTGTGTCCCGGGGCTTGGCATCCAGTGTGCTGGATGCTTTGTCCCCTCTCCTGGCTCCCAGAGGGTGGCCAGGAGGGATGCAACTACCCTGTGCTGGCCCCAGCCACACGTCACCATGCAGGAACCATGCTCTGCCCAAGAAGGAAATGTGGGGCTGGCCTCTGCCCACTGCCTTCCCTTCAGTCACCCTCCAGCAGAACTCAGGAGGGCATCTGCAAGTGACTGCAGGGAGCCAGAGCTGCTGTGCCACATCACTTGCAGGCACCCTCTAGCTGGAGGGTGCCCTGCAGGAATGCAGCCTCCTAGACCGGCTGAGCATTGTGTCCTGCTCAGCAGCCCTCAAAGTGGAGAGCACTGGGAGGGACACAGTTCTGGCAGTGCGCCCTGCCCCAGCTCGTCTCTCCCCCATGGTGCGATGTCATGGTGTGAAGCAGTGTGTGCTGACACTGGGCACCCACAGCAGGGGACCCAAGACCATAAGAAGAGCCTTGCTGGATCAGATCAAAGGTCTCTCTACTCCTGTATCCTGTTCTCACAGTGTCCAATCAGATGTACTAGAACTAGATTGTCCAAATGTTCTAGATTTGGGTAGAGGGATTGATTGCTAAACCACTCTGGAAACTGTGGCTCTGTGAGGGAAATAGTCGTCTCCTAACAACTTTCAGCACCCTTAACAAAGTAACCAGGATACTCTTGGAAAACCCATACCTATTAAATGTCGTATGATACCGTTGTAAAGGTATAGTGCAGGTGGAGAATTAGTCACAAAACCAGGTATATATATAGTCAAGGAGAAATCACATAGGGAAAGAAAACTATTTCCTTTTCTTTCTCTTTCAATACAAATGCTATAAAGTTCTGTAAAATAATTTCAGAACCCTTTTTTTAAGGGAAAAAAGGCCTTAACCTACCATACTTTAGAAAACAATATCCTCAACAGGCAGCAGCCCTGCAAGTCATTCAGTTGAAATAGTCTGTGTTTGATCTAACTTCCACATGCAAGAAGTGGGTGGGGACCCACTTAACTATTAAGAACACACCTTTGAAAACCCTCTCTAGTGCTTTCCGTGATTCATTTAAAAATCAGTTAAAACTCACAATGTAGCACAATGTATTCAAGAAGATGGATACAAATGCTCCATCCTACTTTTTTTTTTAAAAAAGTAAGTCTTCTGTGTAGCTGTTAAAAAGAGAGCGAGAGATCTGAAAAGATAAGAGAATCAAAATATGAAGTTGAAAGATGAATCTTGACTGGGTAGACAAAGTGAGTGAAATGAGGTTATATGACAGTGAAAAGGTTTAACAAGGTAATGCAATAAATATTTAAAATGTGCAGTCCGATTCTTTGATCCAGTATACTGGCATAGTGACTTCACTACGGGAGAGTTCTAACTGGGGTTAATAGATTCAATCTGCATTCAGATTGAATCCTTCCTATCTCCCACCCCTGCCGATGCACACACACATTGTGGTCCCAATTCTGATGGCTCCAGCCTTGTGGTTGCTATTTAAATGCTAAAAATCAGACATGAACGTGAGATAAATGACCAGTATAGTCCAACATTTTGCCTCCACAGTGCTCAAATGGATGATTATTTGTGTGTGTGCGTGTGTGTCTGTGTGTATTTGCTTGACTGTAAGCAAAAACCTCAACACTGCTATGAAAAGCCCAAATGTGGGACAGTGAGGGCAATATTCTCTCCTGTTGTTTTTGCCTTGCAACTGCTACTCAGATGGATTCTGCTTTTGGTCCTGTATATCATGTCACATCATACCACGTCACTGTGAGCCAGGATCACAGTCTTCATAGGCACCTGAGAAAGAGGAAAAACCTGAATAAGTAAGAAGTATTCAAGTTCAGCCCATTCAGGCTGAGTTACTGGCTCATCCATCAATTTAAGACCAGCTGAAGCAGAACTTCTAAGAAAGAACACTAGATTTGGAGCCAGGAAACACTTCAACATTCAAACCAAACCTTTATCTGTTGTAAAACATCACTCTTCTTAGTAAACAGACGTGCTGTTTGGTGTATGTTTCTTCATTTCAGACATGCTGAAATCTATGAGAAAAGCACATATGGTTGAAATAATGGTAACCAAAAGCAACTTAGCAAGTAGGGCATAACACTAGTTTCCTAGAAAGTGATGCTTATTGGAGGGGGGAGGTGGCAGGGAGGTTAATGCTCTGCAAACTCACTTGCAGAAGCAATCCAGTGCTCCTGCTTGTGTGGATGAACTTTCTATCCCCTCACTCCTACACCAGGACCCATGTGCCAAGAAGCCAGCATAGTGACTCCATCTGACTATCTGACACTTCTGACAGTAACTCGGCATCAGTGATTGGGGAAGGCTTCCATTCAGATAACACATAGCTGCCTTATACAGAGTCAGACCTCTGCTCCCTGAAGCATAATGTTGTCTGCACTGATGGGCAGCAGCTCTCTAGTGGCTCAGACAGGGGACATTCTCAACCCTACTTGGAGATACTGGGGATTGAACCTGGGACCTTCTGAATGCAAAGCATGTGCTCTGTCACAGAGCTACAGCACTTTCTCAGGCTCAGTGCACATATACTCCATAAACATGATGTGAGGAATGGGATGACTCATAAAGTAAATGTAGGTTATATCCCCACCTAACACGAGGCCTTCTTCCAAACATTGCCTTCAGGGTGGGGGATCAAATCTTGGGAAATAAGCAACAACATCACACTAGAAATAAAGGAAGGAGGGCTGCATGGAGTATCTTGATGTGCTAAATTATAATTTCACAAATGTCTGTGACATTTAAAAGAATAAATTTAACTGGAACATTGGATGGGATATATGATATTATTTTACACCAAGTCCAGCTAAGTCAGTATTGCTCACTATGACAAGCCCTCTAGGGACTCAGGAAGAGGTCTTGGACATCACTTACTAGCTAATCATTTTTGACTGGAGATGCAGGGCAGCAAGCGATTTAATCTGAGTCCTTCTGCATACAAAACATGTTCACTACCATTGAACTATGATCTCCTCCCTAGAACTGTCCACCCCACCAGTAGGGTATATCAGTGACATTTCTCAGTCATCATTGCAATTGCTAATTTGCTCTGTGTGGGTGCTTTGTACTTATGCATGCTAACTGGGATTGGGCTAATATTTAGAGGACTTTGTATTAAGGCCAAGGTCTTACATTTGATGGCTATCCAATCACAAGCTGTTTCTCACAACCTAGGGACCTTCAGTTGTTCTCTAATATAACTCGTATCAGTACCAGCTAATGTGGCGAGCACCAGGCTGAAGAAGACTTACTTTTTTAAAAAAATAAATAAATATTAGTTTCCCAACAAATTCAACACAACACTACAAAAAACCATAAAGAAAAAAGACATACAATACAATACAAAAAACAAACAAACAAAGCAAAACAAAACAAAACAAAACAAAAACCATTTAAAACATATTAAACAATTTCAATGTCATACCTTTTGTTCGCTTGTTTCCACGACTTCCTCACACCTCCCTTTTTGTATTCCACATCAATTAATTATTTCAGCAATTCCTTTCCATCTTCCCCTGTTTTCTATCCTATAATTATCTTAACACATTCTGACCTTATTTTGTTCCCTTTAATACTCTATTGATCTATTTATACTTAATTCCTTATAACATTTCTGCTAAAGCCATATAACTTCATTCCAACTGTGTTCTAACATTCATTAATTTTGCAATATTTCTATAAATAGTCTTTAAACTTCCAGTCAACTTCCACCAGCTCTTCTCCCTGGTCTCGGATTCTGCCGATTCTCTCAGCCAGCAAAAAGCAGATGATTCACAACAAAACTTAGGGGTCTGGCAGGGCAAGTCCACCTCCTTCTTTAGCATCCGTTAATATCTTAAGTTTTACTCGGGGCTTCCTGCCCTGCCAAACAAATCTAGAGACGTCCCTCTGCCACCTCCTGGAACAATCCCTCCCATCCAAAGCCTGCAATGTTTGAAACAAAAGCAGCATCCCCAACATCACCGCAACCCTCATCCCCACCACAACAACTCAGCCCAACAATAACCACTTCCAATTTAACCCTGTTTCCAAATCCCCCTTCTCTTCAAGCCAACGTCCTTCACAATTGCCCTTGAATAAATTCACATTTTCCTCAGGTAGGGCTCTGATCCTCAATTTCATCTGTTTCTCTTCAAGTTCAGTCATAACCAGTGTCAGCTTGAATTCATAAAGTTGTCCTTGAATGGATGGGACTCTCTTCTGTTGAATCACTCCAACTTCAGCAGCAAAGGTTTTCTCCTTAACTTCATCCGCAGTTTGCCGCATCAGGATAGACTCCTGTGTCAATTTCTGGGTGGTTTCTATATTGGTATTCACCTTTTGTCCCAGGTTATTTAAACTTTCTACCACCAAAATAAAAAAATTCCTTCCAGTAGCACCTTAAAGACCAACTAAGTTAGTTCTTGGTATGAGCTTTCGTGTGCATGCACACGAAAGCTCATACCAAGAACTAACTTAGTTGGTCTTTAAGGTGCTACTGGAAGGAATTTTTTTATTTTGACTATGGCAGACCAACACGGCTACCTATCTACTACTTTCTACCACCAAGTCAGTTTTAATATTTACTGCATCCACTTTCATATTTATCACGTCCATTTTCTTGTGAAGTTGTTCCAGCGAGTCATTTATTTTCCCTAATACAACCACTAAGACCTCTTCTGGCGACATTCCGTCTTTCCCATCTGCCATAACGCTCAATAGATTCAAGGTCAATCTCACAGTCTCACGGGTGTTATCTTACCGCTGGAAATTTCCCAGCCCAGATCTTATGTGGCCGCCAGTTTCAAGAACTTCCACTAGAGGGAAACAGTTTCTGTTTGTATTGATACATAATATCCTCTTATAGGCACAATTGAAACGACCCAAGACTAATTTCAAAGTTACTTTCACTGCTGGAGGCAGAGGAAACAATGTATCTTCTCTTATGCTAGCTGTCAATGAACGATCCAAATGCTGTCAATAAACATCCCACCAAACGTCGGACCTACTAGCAGCCCGTTCCCAGGGTCCGAGCGGCGGTATTTTGCCTCTCTTGGTCTCTTCCGCAGGCAAACTCAGTCCACAACTCCCCCCCCCTTCTCCTGCCTCCAAGGGGGGGGGGTTATATTCTTTACTTATGGAAATTTAGTCTTTACAAAAGGCTTTCCAAGACTTCAGCTTGCAGCCTCAATTGCTTCAGTCTATTTACAAAAGGGGAAGGCGGACTTCCTGTTTTGAACCTTCCCCGTTTCGATGCCAAATTAGACGTTTTTTTAAAAAATCAAATTTTCCCGATTAAGCGCTACTCACGGGTAGTTACTTTAGAATCAAATTGTCCACAGGAAAAGGTCAGTGCTCTCCGGCAACAGCTATGCGGCTTCACTCCGTGGAAGAAGAAGACGATTCGAAGCACCGTGCCGCTCACCCCACGTTGCTCCGGATCCCCGAAACCGGGTTTCCCCGCGAGTAGGGGAGGCGCAAAAGGTGCCCACCAAATCCACGTTCACAGGCTTCTCCCGCCTGTGATTTTTACGGGTCTCCGCCTTGCCGTGGCGGTACAGACCCAAATTCCCACGGGGCAAATTCCTCCCGATCAGAGGAATTCAGCCATTACCGGAGGCACCTCCCCGGAAGTCCCCTGAAGAAGTCTTACTCTAGTTCTAGGAACCAGTGCCTAGGACTAGCAAGAAAAGTTGATAGAAGTTGTTTGAGTTTCAAACTTGAGATTACAATTACTTAAGTGGCCCCATAGTTAACATTTGCCCTCCATGCTGAGATGTGGGTCTATAAATATAAGATATTGGGTGGATTTTTTGGCAGCCTAGTAGTGTACACTAGACAGTACTGTAGTTGGCATTTCATAAGATTAGAAACACCAAGCTTACTGCTTCATGAAAAATACACTTAAAGAATTGGCAGAGAAAATAAGTCCCTGGGATTTCAAGGAAGTCTTTTAATTCAGTGATATAATCCAGTGGGTTGTATTAGAGGCTCATATGCTGTTACACAGTCTGATTCATACATATTTTAAGCAAGGCTAAAGAACATCTTTATTTGATCAGATGGATCATGTTTTATGATGATGATATACCACTCTGCTGCATGCATTTGATTTATCTGGAATTATGGTAAAATGGCTTTTTTCTTCAGCATTCCACAAAGAGGATTTCTATGTGTTGAGAGAATGGGGGGCGGGTTTCTAACTCTCTAATCTTGCCAAGAATCCATTTTTTTCAGCATTAATTTGATCTCAGGAATATACCCTGTGTGCATTTGAAGTTGAATCATATTGTCTGAATTCAGACTTTTGCTTCTGCACCTGTTGGTGGTGGCTTCTCTTCATCCTGCAGAGCCATTGCCAGTCAGTGTGGACAAGGGTTGACCAGCCCCTTTAAGGCTACTCTGCTGCTTCTCCCTGCTCTTTGCAGTATCCTCCCTCCTTCTATAGTATGGGCTTTGGCTAGTTGTTTAGTGTGGGACCAAGTAGGAATTTTGGGTGAATCTCAGACTGGCTGTTGGGACTTCCCATTTTCTTGCACTTCACACTGTAGAGCAGCCTTTCCTCATTTGTCATTGTTCAGCTGTTTGGCATTCAGTGCAGGCCATGTAATGCCATGCTGAGGCATTATGGGGGAGAGCAATAGAGGCTTTAGGGTACTTGGGCGTTCCCTTTGGGCCTAGTCTGTGCATCCTGGTGAATACTGAGCAGCGGAGCCAGGGTGCACAGGTTGTACTTTGCTTATCCAAGGCTCATATAGCAAAAAAAATCTTGGCTGGAGAGCAAATAGCTTTCTTCCTTACATGCCCAGTGGTGGTAAGAGAGACTTCTCTCTTATGTAACCACTGAACTCAGTCTGCCCATGCTTAGTTATTCAGCTAATTGATAGATCCTCTCATTTGTTATTTATTTAAAAGACAAATCTAATCTTTTCTCTTTTTTTGCCACATAACATGTGTTTAATCTTTCTTCTGAATGTGAATACAACATGTGCATTAGTCAAAACTGCATACAAAAATGTGTTTATTAGGAGAAAATCACACAAGGTTGATGAAAGTGGGGTTTTTTAAAAAAAAAAAAGGCAAAAGCAAACAAAGGCAGAATGAGATCTAGACATATAATACTAAGATTGATGGCCCGATGGCCCATGTACTATCAAGGAGTGATCTTCGAATGCTCTGCAAATGACAAGACGTAAGGAGCATTCAGATGACACTCCCCACCTCAAGTTGTAGAAAGCATATATGACAGGGTTTGTGAGACCATGTAGGCTAGCCTTACTTTCTCCCCCACTCCTCACAAGTCAACACACATGGTGGCCACATACATATCACTATGTGCTTCTGGATAGCATGTCAATGATTTCCCTGTGTTTAGATGGGTTCTACTTGTATACATTAATATGCACCAGTCAAGTGTGTGAACAGTGTGTGGTTAAGGCCATGGTTGCCACACATGCTATTCCAACAAGTCCATATAGCTAGTCCTGCACTGCTAGGCACCTCATGAAATCTTGCAACACAAGGGGTGTAATCTGGACCATTCCAAATAAATTTGTTCAACCAGAAGCAAAACATAATAGGGTTTCCAGCAGGAGTCTTTTTCAGCCCTACCTGGAGAAGTCGAGGATTGAACCTAGAACCTTCTGCGCGCAAAGCAGATTGTCTCAACTGACAATTCTTCCCTGCATTATGCTGCATCCCTCCCCCCCCCTCCTGCGAATTGGTGTTTGCAACAAAACTGTGGGGATTCATGTTCAACCAGTAAAATCTGTTGCTTTCATTGTTGCAAACTAGGTTATTTATTTATACTTTCCCCCCTCTGCACCCGTACTTCCTCCCCGTTTCTGCCATGTTACCAGCCCATGCATTTTCCTCTGCTCCCATAAGGGATAACTAATACAATGAACCACATTTTCAATTGACAACTTAAAGTATCTCCATGTTTCCTTAATCTCTATTCAGGAGTCTCATCTCTTTGCATATTTTTGTTCTTTCTTTTAAAATATATACAATAAAATAAAAAGCAGCTTGAGAGCAAAGGAATGCATTATTAATACTACATGTCATAAAATAATATAAATACTACCTTTTTTGCCAAGCCTGATCCACTAATCAAGAATAAATGAATGTGTGTGAATTATTCAAGACATCTCAAATACTGCAAATTGTACTCCAATTGAATATTTTGAGTACTCTATTCAGAAATGCAACAAAAGACATCACAAGTCATATTAAGCTCTCTTCTTCAGCAAGATGCCAGGCTAATTTGCTCTGATATTTAGAAGAAACCCACACATACATGCCTAATTAGAGAATATGTGGTCATTTGACATAAAAAGAGCACTGTTGCATCAGGCCAAATGTCACCTAGTCCAGCATCCTGTTGCTACAGTGGTTAACCATCTGCTTGTGGAAAACCCACAAGTAGGACTGAGCACAATGGTAATCTCTCCACTTGTGATTCTCAGTAATTGATATTCAGAAGCATATTGGCACTTGACAGTGGAGAAAGGGAATCACTGGAGCTGTCTCACTCCCTGCCCCCTTTCCATTTAATATCTAACTATCTAACTGACACCTCCATAGGAGGGACTATCCTCCCTTCTGTCCACCTTTGACAAAATTACTAGATTTTTAAAAACGACTTTCGGTAAAGGGTTTCTGATGCAATCGTGTTTATTTTTATTTTATTGGATTTCTGACTTGCCCTTTACCATAAGGTCCCAGGACAGAAGCTACAACCATTAAACCTAGGAGGATAAAATGAATAAGACTGTTATAACCATAAAATAAGAAAGGCGTGGAAGCAATTTTTAAAATATAAAGTGATTTAAAACATTTTTTTAAAAAAACAGTCCTACATATAAAATGGCTAAAAATAGTTTCAGCACAGATACATACTGGTATAAAGTCTGTTCTCAAATGGATACAGGCATTGGTTTTTTGGGAAACTACAGAGGGTAGTGATGGGCTTTCTCCATGTAACTTTCTACCAAGTGTTTCAGAGCTCCAACCCTAAGACCATGTATAGGAAGATGCTGAGCCATATGGTTTGGAAGTATTTGCTGATAACTCCCAGCTATGCCTCATTTTAATTCATCTGCAACTGGTTCCTTGGATTTAGTGCTTACTAATGCAGCCCAGGCCACTCCTGCACTTTTTAGGGATGGGTGCCTATATTCTCTAAACACCCAGAGGGTGGAGACTTGCATTTATTAAGAAACAGCTTAGCAGAGACTTTTCTTTCCTTCTTTTTTCCACTGTGGCCAATTTGTCATGGTGCTTCTAGTAACCTCCGGGACCATTGTATCCCACCACCCCTCTGAAAAAAGCACCTCTCACATCATGATTCACTTGTTGAGTTATGGAAGGAAAACACAACTCCCTAAGCTGATTTGCTGGGGAGGGGGATATTTTGGCAACAATGCAGTGAATAGTTGGGTTCTTCCCTGTTGCTCCAGTACATAATCCCGGGGTTCTGAATCCACCAGTTACCCTAGACTGATAAACTATTTTTATATATTCTGCCTTTCTGCCTCAACATAGTTATCAAAGTTGCAGCAGGGACTGAGGTAACTTTAACCAAAATGGTGAAGCCTTTTCCTGTCAAATGAGACCTGATGACCATGGTATGTGGCAGGAATAAGGAAAGTTGGCCATGTTGTTGGACTACACCTCCCATCATCCTTGACTATTTGCCATGCTGGCTGGGTTTGATAAGAATTGGGGTCTAATAATATATGGAGGGCTACAGGTCCTCCTCCTTGGTTTTTGGTAAATTTTAGCTATGTCGAAGAAGAAGAAGAAGAAGAAGAAGAAGAAGAAGAAGAAGAAGAAGAAGAAGAAGAAGAAGGGGAATGATAAATAAAGGTCATATACATCTAATAATGTGAAAAAACAGATTCTCAGTCTCAATTGTCCTGCGTAACTCTTATGATGGTTTCACTGCAACCAAAAGACATTCTAAACTGATACAAAACACAAATGCAATTTTATTCCAATACATTTCTGTAAAGCCTCAGGGCAGCTAAGCACGGCTTTCTATAATGGCAAAAGCAGACAAGAACAATTTCTCCCTACCTGAGAAGTGTTAACCCCAGAGGAAAATGATACAATGAGATTATACAATTCTTACACAGCAACATCTCAGAGGAGTATGAGATCTCAAGGTGTATATATGCAGCTTTTAGCAGAAAAAAGATGGGGGTGGGATTCACACATTAATATTAGGGATGGATGAATTTGGTGGTTTTTTTAAAAATTTCTCCCAGTTTCTCATTTCCCCAATATTAACTTCAGTTCTCCACATTTACACAGCAATTTCTGATTTTGTAATAAATCTTAATATTCATTGGCGTTCAGTGGGTCCAAGGAACAAAGTGACTGCTGTTTGTGGCAAGGAGGCAAACGAGAGAGAAAGAGAGAGAGGGGATGAGAGGAGAGATTTCAGTCCTCTCATCACTTACAGCTAACCCCTCCCTTCTGCTAGCTTTGCCCAGGAAACAACCTGGGAGATGGCAGAAACACAAGTGGGAGAAAACTCCATTTGAATGAAATCAAACACTTGGGAGGATCATCATCAAGTCTACCTAGTGGCAGTGAAGGCAGTAAAGAAGGCATACTTTGCTGCTTCCATTGCACTCTCATTGTGCCATCCATCCAGCATAGCTCTCTCTGGTAGTGTGGGACCCTTTAAAGACTGGCCTGAAGGACATGACAGAAATGACGGTAGCTCACTGTAACTTGTCTGCAAAGCATTTTAAGGATAAAATCACTTGCATCCACCAGGACATTAACTAGACTGTTACAGCAGATGAATCTCAAGAGGTGTCCAGAGCACTGTTTAGTCCTGTTATGTTGGATGAGTTCCAGTTAGTAAAGCTTGAGGTTGCAAACAAGGTGTTTGGATTGATCAGGGCAACTGCTTGCACTCTGGACTCCTGCACCACTTGGGTGATCAAAACTAGCAGGGATGGGACAACTGATAGAGCTGGGTGTGTGTGTGTGATTAATGCCTCCTTGCAAGAGAGGGTGGCTGGCCCCTCCATGCTTGAAGGAGGCAGTGGTAAAACCACTCCTCAAGAAATCCTCCCTGGATTCAGAAAATCTAAGTAATTATCAGCCAGTTGCCAATCTCCCCTTATTGGGCAAGATTCTTGAGTAGGTGGCTGTAGACCAGATCCATGCATTCTTGAAGAAAACCAATTTTCTAGATACATTTCAATCAGGGTTTAGGCCAGGTTTTGGCACCAAAACTACTTTGGTTGCCTTGCATGATGACCTCCGTCTGGAGAGAGACAGGGTAAATGTGTCCTTGTTAATTCTCCTTGACTTCTCAGTGCTTTTCAATACCATCAACCATAGTATCTCTCTGGGGTGGTTGTACAAGTTAAGGGTGGGTGGCACCGCTTTGCTGTGGTTTCAGTCCTGCTTGGATGGTCATCTCCAGAGGGTGAATTGATTTGATTATTTCTTTTCTATACCACTTAATATATTAAATATATATTAATATTAAAAATATATTTCTAAGTGGTGTACAAAAAAACAATTTCGCCTCCATCCCTAGTTATGATATTTGCAACAACTCAGGAGTCAGTATCTTGCCAGCTTCTTTTTCAGCAGCAATACTAAGAAAGTTGGAATGTAGTCAATATAACTTCCTGAACACATGCAAATTTCTTGCATCTAATTTACATCTCATCAGCACGAGCCACGTATTGAATCCGTTGTACGGTATTTTTAACAAATGTAAAGAAAGGCTACTTTAAAATTGTTCTTGTGCAAGAGAGGAATGGTGGTTATCTTATCTCACTTTTTGGAAAGGAAAGAAGTGATATAGTGTGTCTTATACAGCTTGCCCTGGCATAGGCTGGGAGCCACAAAGGAGAGCCAAAAAGAATATATTACACTGTTTGTCACATCTTCTCTCCAATCTAATCTAATCTAATCTATTTTTGCATCAACATGTATTCATCATAAATCTAGCTAAACACATTGCAAATTCACGAGAAAGGTAACCTCAGAAATGCAGGGAGATTTATTCTTCATCAGCTCAGAGGTATTTCATTTTATCTTCTTCATATTTTGCATTCTCTTTCAGTCCCAAAGCAAAACTTTTGTTACATTTTCAAACAATTTAAAACAAACAAACAAAAAAACCAACAACCCCAGAATGTCCCCTTGTCTTGAGCACAGCAAGAGCAAAACAGCAGGATCACATGATGGAAAGGGACTATTCTTTTCTGTACCATCATCTACAGGTGAAATGTAATTCAATATTAAACCTGTGCTTGCTACTTCAGATCCTGAATGCAAAATTCTAAATCTGTTGGTAGGATCTCAGTTTATTGCAGTCTATTCTCTCTTATGCACAGTTTTTTTTTATTCCATTTATACACTACCTTTCTCCAAATGAACGCAATTACTTCTACCCTTCTCATTTCTACTGCTTTTGGAACTTGACCTGCAGCATGACAGGGATTATGCCACCATTTTCTGGCTCTTCTGAACTTTGCTCATCACTTTCAGATTTCATATCTGACTTCCTGGGGTCATGTTTCTTACATCTGGGGAGGGATGGATAAATCTGGCTTCTCTTTTTTGAAATATTAAAGCCAGTTCACCCCAGTTCCACAGTTTGCATTAAAAATAAAATGAAATAACTATGGGCTGCACCTATACTGGCCAACCCTTGCCAAATCATTCCCTTCCTATTAACTCCTAAAGTGATATTACTTTAAAAAAATATATAGTTTATATTTTTGGAGGAAAGCAAACTTTGAGGTGGCTTGCATAAATCCCTGAGATATATTTGCATAAAAATTTGCAGAGCTAGCCTTGTGGGTATACCATATGTTCAAATGTTATGTACCAATGGGGGGGGGGAGAGAGTTATGGCTTGTTAGTGGTAGGACCAAAGATTCAAATTTCTAAACTGGATTCAAGATATAATTATGTTGGATTGGGTTTGAGGTGTGTGTATGGGGGGGTGTGTTTCACATTTGATTTATAAACTGTTCAGTGGACACTCGGGTTGCGAACATGATCCGTGCGGGATGCACGTTCACAACCCGCAGCATCCGCAACCTGCAACGGCGCGTCTGTGCACATGCAGGTTGCGATTCGATGCTTCTCCTCATGTGCAAAGTGTGATTTAGTGCTTCTGCGCATGCGCGACCACCAAAACCTGAAAGTAACCCGTTCCTGTACTTCCAGATTTTGGCGGTCCGGTCCGCAACCTGAAAAAACGCAACCAGAAGCATCTGTAACCTGAGGTATGACTGTATATACATAGGCATAGGCATGCAGTTTTTGCCTAATAGACACATTTTTGCAAACAAATTCTCCTAATACAATGCATGGTTGTGAATTATATTCAAATATATATTGGTTAGAATACACTTTCCCCATTTCTCAAGTGTGCGTTTATGATTGTGTAACTGCATCACAAAATTCAGAGAAGTGCAAATTTTAAAGGAAAACTGCAGTTTGCTTCACATATTAGTTTGTGAATTAGTGTGAATTTGGCAGATTTGCATTAAAATGGAAAATGATGTCCTACTTTTAACGTTCATAATGTGTTATTAAAATGTGACATCACAGGGTGCTGTAGAGCAACCAGCAGTAGAGAAACAATGTTTTCACTGGGGGGGGGGAGGGACGGGACAAAGGTAAAAAAACACTTTAATTAACAAGTATGGCCTGTGATGTTTTAGAACGACATATCAAATATTGTACTAATAACATCAGACATGTCGGTGTAGATCCAGCCTAGGTCTCAATCTGGCCCTAATAGGAGAGGAAAGTCAATATTTTAGATAGATGATAGATAGAAGATAGATAGATAGATAGATAGATAGATAGATAGATAGATAGGCAAATTTAGAAATGACTGAAGTCCATTAATTTCAATAGTCTGAGTAAAACATAGTTGAATATCACCCAATGATAATAATATAAATATGTATATTTACAAAGACATATTCTGCTCATGCAGAAGACTGTAAGCAGGTCACCTGTGTGCCTTTTCAGTCTTTTACCTAGGTTTAGGGAAGACTATGTCCCCTACAAGTCTCCATTCTTAGGGTGCATCTACACACAGGAGAAAAATGCTATAAATAAGTCAGAAATTAAATCATTATAACAAAGAAAAAAATGCTATGTAAAATTGCATTGAAACATTTTCTGCTTTACTGCACCATCTGGTGTTGCATTGTTTATAACACATTCAAAACATTTCTTTTTTACTAATGTATCTGAGTCCTTAGAGTTCTTTATCTTTCAATCAGATTTGGCCTGTACAGTGCTTCACCATCACCATCCCACAATATTATGTTCCTGTTCCTCCAACCCAAGCATTATTTGCTGCTGGTGTGTCGATATGTGCTTTGGATAGAAAACTCCATCTACTTTTGGTGCATGTCAGTTTCACACCTGTTATTTAATAAGTCTGTTATGTGTTGTTTCTACACTAATTGACATTAAAATGAAAATTTGCATTATTTTTGAACATTCCACATAAATAAAGACAAAATAAATATTATTGCACACATTGTACCCTTTAAAACATATGCATTTGGGTACATTTTTAGTGCACTTGGATACCTTTTGAGCTAATAACTTCATCACAAAATTTTCATTTTAAAAAGTGGAAAAAACCCATATAAAATGTAACTGTTTTCTGATCCGCATCATAGCCCAGGAAAGGAAACTTTGATTAGTTTGCTTAAAATGTAATCCATGCAAAATCACACAGCATCCTTAAGTATGCATACACAAACATAGCTTCATATTATTGGCCCAAATGTGTGAAAACAGTAACCTTGTGTCACTCCTGCTACATATTCAGTTGTCACACATTTTGTGTTTGAGCTGTCATTTCCTTCACCCATTTGGTCTTTATTGAGTCATAACTTTTTTTCAGTCCATCTGCTTTGCTTCACAGAAGATTAACGTTTTTATTCTGGTACTATTGAGTTGCTTTTTGCTGTTAACATTGTCAAGCCTGCTACCTCTTTACCACAACAAAGTCTTAATCCTATAGGTCTGGAAAAAATAAGCCTTTTCAATTCGCTTTTGTACAGAGCTGTGTGTATTCCATGATGTAACTATTAAGTATAGAAACTGCTGTTGGCCATAGAATGTCTTAAGAACTCAGGTTTCCATTTCTTTTATTTAAAAAATGTGTAGTGTGCTGCTTTTGGTTTTTGTGGAGTAAAGAACATTTAACAAATGGATAAAAAAGAGAGAAAAGAAAGGTCACCATCCTATGACCACTTACTTGGACATTGTATACCGTGGTGCTTACTTCTGAATCAACAGCATGCTTCTGAATACCAGTTGCTGGAAACCACAGGTGGAGTGAGTGATGTTGTGCTCAGGTCCTGTTTGTGCTTAGGTACCTGGTTGGCCACTGTGAGAATGGCATGCTGGACTAGAAGGACTATTGGCCTCATCCAGCAGGCTCTTCTTATGTTCTTAACAGTGGCAGCTTTAACAAGTAAGCTGGGCAACCTATTTGACAAGCAACTGACATCACAGTGATGTCAGATTATTGATTGGTGGGTTATCCCACCCTCCTGTCAAAGTCAGCTGTTCAGAGCTTCCCAAGTGTCTGGCAGCTTCATGGGAACTACAGCACAAGGGTCTTTGCTGCTTCATCATATTAAGCAGTTTGCAGTGAAGCTGCTGTGAAAATAGTGAGGAAAAACTCAGGTTTAGCCCCAGCTTCAATGCAAAAAAGCATGGTGATACTGGAACTCAGTGTACTGTTTCTGACCATCAGCTTCCAATTGTTCTTTGGGAGCCATGTTAATACAGTGGTGCCTCACAAGACGAAAAGAATCCGTTCTGTGATTCTCTTCGTCTAGCGGTTTTTTCGTCTTGCGAAGCAAGCCCATTGACGGATTAGAGGATTAGTGCTATTAGCGCTATTAGCGGCTTTTAGCGGCTTATCTGCTGATCAGATCAGCTGATAAGCGGCTTAGTGGCTTAGAAAAAGGGGGGGAGAAGGGGAAAAAAACCAGCAGGAACTCGCAAGACATTGTCGTCTTGCGAAGCAAGCCCATAGGAAATTTGTTTTGCGAAGCACCTCCAAAACGGAAAACTCTTTCGTCTAGCGAGTTTTCCGTCTTGTGAGGCATTCGTCTTGCGGGGCACCACTGTACCTGCTCCACATCTGGTGTCATATCTGATGTCAGAAGCAAATGTGGTTTACTGAAAACAGTCAATGGATTCAAGTTACAAGAAAGGAGATTCATCAGGAAGAAAGTTCTGAAGATATGAGCTGTTTGACAGTGGAACAGACTCCCTAGAACAGTGTTTCCCAACCGGTGTTCCGCGGCACACTAGTGTGCCGCGAGACGTTGCCTGGTGTGCCGTGGGAGGGAGGCGGGCAAGGCGGGCAGCGAGAGGCGGGGCGGCGGCGAGGAGAGGCCGCCCAGCGCGGGGCTCTCGCCGTCTGCCTGCCTGGCTGCCTGCGTGGCGCTGACGTCACAGGGCTGTAATGTGCCCCACATAGGCGCACGCGGGGCGGCGAGCGAGCTCCCTCCCACATCCCATCGCCGCTCGCTTCGGCCGGCCTACTGGGCTGTCGCAGGCGGAAGGCCTGCGCATGCGCGAGGTTTTCGCGCCTTCGGGATTCCCTTCACGCCTTCCTCCTCCCGGGTCCTTGAGAGCGCGGGAAGCGGCAGCGCGAGACCGGCGTTGAGCCTGGTAGGTATTGCGCTTGCCAAGGCAGTCATTTGGGAAATGAAAACTTGCAAAGCAAGCAACCAGTTCAATCTGAAGTACGTGTATGCTTAATATCCTGTATCTGAAACCTGTTCTGCCCCCTCCCCCACACTTGGTGCCATTTTCATCTACACATGCAGCAGAGTAAGTTGACCCAGAATAGTACCAATTCAGATGGCAGATGGGAGAATGACAGTGCTGAATGCTTTCCCATGTAGAACAGTCCCTGCAAATAAAAACCTAGCATATTTGGAAGAGGGATGCTAGCCTAACCATTACCTTCTATGCTGTTACTATTTTTTTATTTTTTTTTTACATAAGTAAAAAGTGACCTTTCCCCATCTGGCATGATACAAGCCCATTCTTACAACTCAGAATTTTTTCGACTATTTCAGCTACATATGTAGAATATGCCTTCATTGATTCCTATTAAAGAGAGTTACTTTATATATAGTCAATATAGGCACAGAGTTAATTTTTTAAACATTTTCTAATGGTGGTGTGCCTCGAGATTTTTTTCATGAAACAAGTGTGCCTTTGCCCAAAAAAGGTTGGGAAACACTGCCCTAGAAGATGATGGACTCTCCCTCCTTGGAGATTTTTAAGCACAGGGTGGATGACCATCTGTCATGGATGCACTGCAGGGTGTTGGTCCCTTTCAACTCTACAATTTTCTGTTTCATTGGCCAAATGGGAAGGTTTGGCTGAGGGGCCAAAGGTTTGTAACCCCTGCCCTAAACTCTTAGGGAAACAATGCTATCAAAATGTTTTTAACTTCCTGAAGATGATCAGACACTATGGACAATGCTAAAAGACCCAGGTTCCCATTTCTTACTGCAGCTACCTGCAGGACCCAAGATCCTGGCATTGCTGATGGACAAGGCCTGAGCCACACATTACTCTGGCTTTTCTCAGCTATTTCAGCATCATCCTGTCAGCTGAGATGGGTAGCGCTCTCTCTCTCTGGCTTTACAAAGAATCCCAAAAGAATTTATATTATTCCCTTCAACATCTGTCAGATCAGTAGTGTGAAATGTGAGCTTTTGAAAACTCTAACATTGTTGACACCCATCTATATACACCTCATCCATCAGGAACAGACAAAGCATCTATCAGCCTCCCTATGTGTCTGATCATAAATAAGTCCATAGATGAAAACTAATAGTTTCAGGCCTGGTAGGAAGAGAAAATGACTTTGAGGGACTTTACCTTTCTCCTAACACATTAGTTACCAAGTTATGTATGGAAGGTTTGATTGCCCATTTCCCCATTTCCACAACCTGCATGTCTTATTAGTAAATTCAGAAAATTGGCTAAATTCAAGGCACAGAAACCATGATGGTCTGAATATTTTCATGGGGCAGAAGAAAAATGAATAGGATTGTGAATTAGTGGTGTGTGACAAGTACAAAAGGAATTCTATTTCCTCAGCTCCAGATAGCAGATTTCTGAAGCAAATCTGCCTGCTCATATTTTGTCTAGTACTGTTTGTGCTTTCCTCCATTCAGTAAATAAAGACTCAAGTAAGTGACATTGCCCCAACTTTTTTCAACCATGGAATGTATGCACACAGAGCTTTCTTCAGAAAGCAGATGCACAGAGTGTGTGCGAGAAGGGTGTTTGCCCCTGAGCACGATTTTGTGTGTGTGTGGGAGGGCACATCTGCTTCCCTCTCCCTGCTGGGAAGACCCTTCGCCACCAACAATGCTGCTGCCCAGCACTGACATGAACTGTTCCCAGGTGGGGTGGATGTGACTCCTCTTCCTTTTGGGAGACTGGAGAAGAGATGGGGAGACCATGGAAGCCAGGCCTGCTGGCAGAGTCTCCCTCCCTCCCTCCCTCCAATCAGGTGGCTTGTGTGCAGCCATGGCCTGCCTGGAGGTGGTATAGGACTTCCTGTGCACCCTGTGGGCCAGGATGCATGTCCACACCACTCTGCAGGCCAGCAGGAGGCGGACAACAGGTGAGTCCTAGCTGCCCTGCCGGTGCTTCAGAGCTATGGCTCCCTGGGGGAGCCACACTGGCAGTGACTCTTTGGTGTCCCAAGCAAGAGACTTTTTTCTTGGAATGCTGTACTGTACTCTATGTGCAGCTGCCCTTAAGGTTGGCCTGGAAACTGCAAATGGTCTCAAATGGTTAGTTTGTTCACCATGAGCAGTTGAAACCATTTTTGAAAGAATTTCACTGGTTGCCAAATTACTACTGAACCAGGTTGAATGTTTTCTTATTGATTTATGAAGCCCTAAACTACTTGGGATCAGATTACCTGAAATAATGTCTGCTGCTTTATGGAAATGTCTGTTCTTCATGATCTTTGGAGGAGGACCTTCTGTTTGTGACACAGCCTGCTGGGGATCTTTTTCCATGGTGACACACATTTTATGAACAGCCCCCTTTTTGAAAAATAGCTATTACTTCCAGCTGGTTTTTCTCCTTTCCTGAAAATCTTGACTATGTTTAGCTGTGCCCTGATGCTTGATGACTTGAAGCCATATCATGTTGCTCTGGGATCTGTGTTCTTCATTCTTAAGTCCCCAAAGGTTCTTGTACTACAATTCTCACCATCCCATAGCCAGCTGAGCCAATGGTTGGGAATGATGGGAGTTGAAGTCCAAGAATATTAGGAGACCCAAGGTTGGAGAAGACTGCAATGTTTGATATAGGCTATTCCCTCTCTGTGTTGGATGTCAGGCAAGTTGTTTAGATCAGTGTAGCTCCAGAGGCAGGAATTTTTTCCAGCAGATGAAAATCTTCAGAGAATTGCAACCTCTGCAGACACTAGATTGCTTACTGTATCCCTTATTGCAAAGCAAAGCACAGTATGTGATTTAGTATATTCAGCAAATCTCCAAAGCCCATAGCAAAAAGAGCCATGAGACAAAAACCACTTGATCTTTAATAAAGCATCAAAAGTTGAGCTTTTGGGGTGGGTGAGTAGGGGGAGGCATTAGGGAGAGAGATGAATTGTCTTTTGTTTGTTTTTTTAGCTTTCTTTTAGACATGACTGTTTGCATAAAATTGCATCTTTGAGTCACTCAGCATAAATGAAAATTAGAACTTTCATCCTTGCATAAAAAGGGAGGAAATAACACCTCTTGTTCATTCTGTTCCTGACAGAATAGCAAACTGAACCAAAACAAGAGCAGAGCGAGCATATAGGGGGGGGGAGCATAATGTAATTAGTTTGGGTTGTGCCTGTTTTAAATGTACAGATCAACCACGCATAACTCTTGCAGACATGTATTTTTTACTGTTTTACATCTTGCTTCCATTCCTCAAACAGTCTGGCATTAAGTAGGCTAAAAAAAAAAAGCCTACATTTATTCTCGCTCAGATAATCAAGTTGCTACCAAATATCACCTGCAGCAAAATTTGGAGATTTCTGCTTGTTGGAATCTCAAAGGAAGACAAAAATATTTATTCCCGGTGACACTGGTGGCATATCCTAGGGCGGTTCTGCACACCGGTAGTTTGGTACTGGATTTCACATAAAAGGAAATTTGAAGCAAATTTAGAAGTTGCTGTTTGGGCAAAAACATCTGAGGAGTTTAGAAGGAAGTGGGAGGAAGCCTTTAGATAAGTTGACTGAAATTCACTGGGGGAGTAAATCTGCATGTAACTCACATTATTTGACTATAACTTACCCTCTGTCATATCAGGTCAGACTTAGGGTGTATTCAGATGGCACTTCCTGCCATCTTCCTGCTATTTGCTTACCTGTCAATTTTCACTTTTAGTGTGATCTTTCGCACAATATAAAATTCACTTCTGCAAATTTAGTATTAGAGGAAAGTGTGCATAAAATGCACACACACACACACACATTAGCATACAGATATGCACTGTACTGGGGAAAACTCCTTGTGAAAATATGTACGTTTGTCAAAACTGCACATAAAAATGTACTTATTAGGATTAATCTACACTAAAATGCTGGTGATTTTTACAACCACAGATTGCTGCAGAAATGTGGAAAACTGAATTTAAGTTTGGAAAAATGAGAAACTGAGAGAACCAAAAGTGACATAAGAAGAGCCTTGCTGGATCAGGCCAATGGCCCATCTTGTCCAACACCCTGTTCAGATAGATAGATAGGTAGATAGATAGATAGATAGATAGATAGATAGATAGATAGATAGATAGATGATAGATAGATAGATAGATAGATGATAGATAGATAGATAGATTTTACATAACAAATTTCAATTCAAACATGTCATCATTCACCTTCACATTTAGGATTCTCAGAATCCCTTGACTTCCCACTGCCCTTCCCTGGTTTCCATTGTCAATCCCTTTTTCCTTCAGCTTATCCTATTTTCTCTAATTTTTTAGAAATATTATTAACCATTTTTCCATTGTATTTTGTATGTTACAAACATTACTCTAATCCTGCCAAGGTTTTCAGTTGTTTATTGTGTTCCCTTAAATCACGGGTGTCAAACACAAGGCCCGTGGGCCGAATCCGGCCCGCCAGACCTCGTCATGTGGCCCGTGGCATCAAGGGCGAGGAAGCGAGCTTCTCGTCCTTTTTACTGGTCCCGACCCAGATTTTAGGGTCCGCACTCCGGCGGAGGCTCTCTGCCTTTCTAAAAAGTGACCCACGTGAACAGCCTTCCCTGCCTGCTTGCTCCAACCAACGCGCCCCAACGGCGCTGCCTACTGGCCGGTCCCGCAACTTTCGCCTCCTCGCGGGCTGGGCAAAGAGGCTTTCTGCTCGCTCGGTCCAGTCCGGGGCTCGCTGCGGAAGAGGCAGTCCCGCGAAGCCGAGCTCGGAGCCGGCTGCCTCCGCCCCTCGGAGCCTCCCAGGCGCGGCTGCTCGAGGGGGCGGGTCGTGCACGCAGCAACTTTTGGAGCCCAAGAGAGCCGCGGAGGCTGGCAGCGAGGGCAGGGAGCGAGAGCCACGCTTGGGACACCACTCACTCACCCGCTCGGGCCGCAAATAGAGGCCACTGCGGCGCTGCAGCTGGCGAGGAGATGGCCGGGGGCTCGGGCGGTGGGGCCAGGGGCTGGCTGGGGGTGGCTCTGGTGGGTAAATATCGGGGCCGGCAGGGAAGGGAACGGCGGAGGCGGGTGGAGAGCGGGGACCAGGCGCAGATCCTGCAGCAGGCAGCGCGCCCCGGCTGGGCTGGGAGAGGCGAGGCTGCTGCCGGTTCAGCTGCGCAGAGTGGGATGGAGGGAGGCGGGCGGGCGGGCAGGCGGTGTGCCACACTGCAAAGCAGGGGCGCCTCCCACCCCGAAGAGGACCGCGCCGGCATCTGGGCGGCTGGAGCGAAATGGGCGCCTGCCAGCAACTTGGCTGCGGGAGCCTGGCTACGAAACACCGCCCCCCTCCCCATGCCAACACATCGGCTTTCTCCGGGCCGGAGGACTTGGCGGATAGCCCCCTCCCCGGGAGCAACTGCAGCAGCTCGGGGCCCCAGCAGGACATCCTGGCCACCCGCGCCCCACAGTGCCGCTGGGGCTCCCTTGCAGGGAAGAAACTGCTGCTGTCCAAACTGCAGCTCCGTATCCTCCGACTCCTGAGTGCGGCGGCAGGGCTGGGGGAGGCAACATTTGCTTCTGCTCTGCTCTGTTGGGACAGGCTCCTGTCTCCTCCCCATTGGAGCTCCAGTCTGCCTGGAAGCCCATCTCGTCATCTTTTAAAAAAATCATTATTATTTCTTCTTCTATTCTTATTTGAAATCATACTGGAATAGGTATATTAAATAGTGTATAGGTTCAAGACAACACACACCAGTGCCTATGGAAAAATAACTTTGAAAAAGTCCTAAAGATACAACCGGCCCTTTGAGGGTGACCAAAAAGCTGATGCGGCCCCCGATGAATTTGAGTTTGACACCCCTGCCTTAAATACCTTTCTTGAATTTCTTCTCTTCCTGGTCTCTAATTTTCCCAGTCAACTTTGCCATTACGGCCTAGTCCATCATCTTCACCAGTGATTCCTCTCTGGTTGGGACTTTGTTTTCTTTCCATCTTTGGGCCAGTAGTATCCTCACTGCTGTCAACACCCTGTTCTCACAGTGACCTATGGGAAGTCTTAAAGCAGGACCTGAAAACAAGAGCAAACTCCCTTCTGGTAATTTCCAGCCACTGGTATTCAGAAGCATTACTGCTTCCGACTGGAGGCAAAAAATAGTCATTGTGTCCAGTGACAAATCCTAACATCCCTACTCCTTTTAAATATCAATACTGATAATTCATTCTTTTTTGTAGGTCATAGAGGTATGTGAAAGATAATTAACAATGAATAAATACTACCTCTGTTTGAGAACTTCTGAAAGCATGTACACTCAACACATTAATGGCCACTGGGATTTTGCTTATTGACCTCACCCTTAGCATCCTTCTGTTGGTTGGGTATGTTGCACACAACCTTTGCAGGTACAAGTTTTGTGTGAATAGTCACTGTGTTCGCAGTTTTGCAAGGTCCTCAGATAGTGCATAGACAACTTATACACATTGGCTGTGTGTACATATCAATAATTAAAATGTAGAACTAATGGGTAAGTTCTGCTGTGGTAAGGGCACTTCATCATGAGTGAAGTCTATTTGCTTTCAAGTGGTAAAGGCTAAGAAAACGCCATCTGTATGGTTTTGCTTAATATTCCTTTTTCTCAAAATTCATCTTGACTTTCAAAAGTTCATGGGTGTGCCCTCCAATCACAACTGAACTAATTAACACCCCCCTGATCAAAGTGTGCCTCCATCGTTTAACAAGCTTAAGTTTTAGCTAATTCCATTTTCAAAAGGAGGAGGAGGAGGAGCTGATTGTAGCTCACATGACTCAATTACACATAATGATTGAAGATCAGTCATAGATACAGCCAGGTTTAGGGTCATAGTTCCCTATGCATTCAGGGGTGGTCTTAAATTCCACCAATATCTTCATACAAGATTACTAGATAAAGGGCCTTTTCAGTGGTGGCACATGATTATGGAATGCTCTCCCAAAGAGAACTCACAAGATACATATTTTGATTTTGCTTTAATATCAAATAAAGATTTGGTTTTTTGTTTTTTTATCAGGCCCTCTAATGCAATTTGACTAGCTTTATTGTGGTGAGTTGGATTTGCTTGTTGGCATTCATCTGTTCTGAGAGACCATGAATGAATGATTCGCTATGGGTTGTGTTCTATTGTTGGTTCACCTCAGAGCAGGTCTGATGAAATCAACTGGCATGTCTAACTTTGACCCATTAATTTCCATGGGTCTGCTCTGAGTAGGGCTAGCACTGGATACAACCCTCTGCTGTTCTTATTCACCTTGTTGTTTTTACTATATATTTGCATGGGTTTTGTTATAGTAGTCTGAAACTGTGTAAGCAACTTGGGAATTTAAATGAGCATTCTATTAAGCTTCTCAAATAACACATTTTTAAAGTATAGATGGCATACAGTAACCCAGGTTCAATACTGCAGCATAATGCTCAACAGTACATTTGCTAAGTCTGCAATGGATATGCACTTACCCTGGAATAAGCCCCATGGAGCTCCTTGTGGCCTACCTCTGTGTAGACATGTACAGGATTGCACAGTGCCTTCCTCTGTTTTTAGCATGCAATGCAAACCCTATCTAATGCTGACTTTTTGCCAGCTTTTGAAAGGGAAGCCAGTTCTCACAGGGTTTGCCAGAAGCAAAAACCGTTTTAGCCAGCAAAACTGCTATTATCAAAACAGTCCTTGTGCACTGAAGCGAAGAGGGAGAGCTAGAGGTAACAGGGTGCATTTTGCTTGCTGCAAGACATTTAAACCCAGCTGAATCTTATCTTCATGATCAGCATGCACCATGCAGAGCTTAGATTGATAAACAGAGAGAGATCATGTGGGTCAGGCTATCATCCATAAGCTGTGCAAGAGGCTGGGATGGAATATATGCATGTGTATGAGGGTTCTATTCTGGGCTCCGTTTGCTTTGCAGCAATGCTCTGTGGCATCACGGAAAAGCTGAATTTGTTAATCTGTGTACATTCTTCAAACTAAGCGAATGCACATTGTTGTTGTTATTTATATCTCTCCATCAATGGACAGGACTCCCTTCCCCCCCTCCCTCCCCCCTCTATCATTCCATCCCAGACATAGCCAACCATGCTCTCCATATGTGGGTGAACTACAATTCCAATCATCCCTCATCAATAGCCATGCTGGCTTGGGCTTATTGGAACTAGAAACCAGAAACTTCTGGAGGCACTGAGTCAATATCATTGATCAATATAAATGTGTGTGCATGTGCATGTGCACACGTGCTTGCGCGCGCACACACACACACACACACACACACACAGACACAGACCTATCAATATGGATAAGCAAGTATAAATTCATTTTTAAAACAATAAAAATGCAATAAAAAAGGCAGTTACTGAGTCTCTTCCAGTTCTGTGACTAATATTAAGATAGGGGAGTCTGATAACACAACAAACATTTAGAATGCATCATTTCTGAAATTTCCTGAAGACACTTGCCCTGATATGGTCCAGTAATTTATTTCCTTTATTTCATAAGAGTTATGTACTGCTTGACTATAATAAAACCTCTAAGCGGTTTCCAAAAAGAATGAAACAATGCAATTATCAGTTTTAAAAAAACAGTTAAAAACAACTATTTAAAACATTAAACATGCCAACATTCTACATGCCTGGATAGAGATGCATAAACAAACATGTTTGGTTTCTTCTTCTTTTATTATTTTATTTATTACAACATGAATCCACCACAACTCAAATAAACGAACCCACCACCATTAGACATAAACATAACATAAAATAAACATAAAATATAACAAATGACAAAATAAAAGACTGCCTTTATCCTGTACATGGCCTCCTTGTTTACTTCTTATAAACTGTTTCCTTTATGAGTTGTTATTATGATTTTTCAAATTATGACTTAAAAAAACAACAACCACCACAAAGTCTCCTGCAGACATTAATCAAAACAAGTCCAGGTGTGTATTTTAGGGCACTGTTTTGTGAAGTATTCTTTACATTTTCCCCATTCTTTTTGAAATTCTTGTCTGAGGTTTTTTTTTGACTGGGGAACAAAAAGAATACAGTGAAGGCACCTGCCTGATGTCAACAGGCAGGGAGTTCCAAAGCATGGGTACTGCTGCACGAAAATGTCAGTTTCTTACAAATCGTGTCCTCCAAATCACGGAGAGCCATGTGTTGCAGTGAGATCACCCAACTGCCTTCTTGTTGCTGGGGTGGGCCCGTTTGGATGACCTCAGTGTTATGTACTGAAGTTCTCACCCTGGGCCAGCAGGGGGATACTGTAGATAGTTATGCAAATAAGGGATCGAAAGTGACGTTCAGTGATTGGATAGTTTTAGAAAGTTGTTACAGTAACGTTGTACTGGAGCTCTATATAAGCAGGCTGACTGAACCCTTCAGTTCAGTTCTGTTCTGGCCTGTGAATAAACAAGAGCTGTTTGAAGAATCGCTGTGTCGTCTGATATGTTCACTCACAACTTAACACTCAGCACCTCATTGGTTGCCCCTTTGTTGCTGGGGTAAATTTTCTGTCAGTTGGGGATTGATTGGCAACTAAGGGGCTATTTAAAGGACTGCACGAGGTGAAGTACTTTCTCTTTCGCATTGTGCAGCAGATCTCCCACCCTCCCTTCCTCTAACTTAAGGTTGTGTTTTTGACCTTGCAATGCCTGTCTAGGGGTCATCTGTTTTGGGAGCAGGGGCCCCGTAGGAATTTTGCCACTTGGCTGATTGGCTGGTGCCATTTGGTTTTTGCCTACCATATAGTAAATAGTCACAACTTTGTAAGGTTGGTGGTTAGGCATTGGTTTGATGTTTTGTGGAGGGGCTTATGGATTGGCTGTGCCTGCTCTCATATTTGTTGCTGCTGCTAGGGAATTCCGTTAAAGGAATCCAGGGGCTCAATTTGCTCTGTCCAATCCCCTCTCAGGGGTAGGGCCATGCCAGAGTTCCTGGGAGCATCTGGGGTGAACTAAGAGGCAGAAATCCACCTCTGTGCTCCCCCAGTATGTTCTCCCTTACTGACCTCTGGAGGTTCCAGTTGTCAGTCCTGCTCCTGCCAGTGCAGGTTCAGGTAGTCCGAACCAATGCCTAAGCAACCACTCAGATGCTGTAATCAATAAAGCTGTGCCAAAATTAATGCCAAAAATCTTAAACAAATATTCTGTGTCCTGTGTGATTTATTTTGGAGCGGGTTTGGGGGTCTTCACATTCAAATCTGGAATGAGTATTATGTGGCACCTATAAAAATGCCATTTGCACAGATTGAAGTGGTCAAGTATATGACATAAACAGTTAAGATGCTCCTGCATGTAAAGTAGTGCCAAGGTGTCAGGTGTGGTTTTAACTTGCAAGAAGTCAACTGCAAGCAATGCTTTGTTTTTCTGGGGGTACTCAAGGGTACACAATACTGGCATTTTTCTTTTTCTTTTTTCCTAGAAGAAAAGCACTGGTCAACTATATGCGCTTGGGGGATAGAAGTGTGCCGTAGCAGAATTTCTGCCAAAGCAGCTCCTGAAACAATGATGAGGGATGCTTTTGTTCCTCCTGTCTACCACCCACAGGAAATATTCCAGCCCTTTTTTCTTACCCTGCCTGCCTTCATCTTTCTCTTTCCCTGCCTGCTTGCCTCCTCCTCCCTTGTTTCTTTACCAGATTCTTCTCCTAGGGAAAAGCTATTTCCTCCAGTCAGAGGGGAGCTCTTTAGGTTTGCCCATGGAGGGGATAGGGGATGCCGTGGAGAAACAGAGTCGTTCTTTCTGTCAAGCTTCTCACCTTTGCCATCCAGCACCTACCATCTCCAGCCACACCAGCTAGAGGGGAAGATGGGAAATCCCCTGTCTTTGCTACACTGATTCACCCAGTTCCTGTTTGCTGGCCTAAGAAAGGCACGTGGACTGTGGGAAGAATAGATGGAGTCATAGCTACCACAGAAACACGTCACACAGCCAGTCAGAAGATTCATTTGAGCACAGGGTCACCTCCCCACTTATAGGCCATTTGGAAGGGAAGTGTAATTTTGACTATACATGAATTTCACCCTATGCACTGATTTTAGAACCTAATTCCCACATAAGGTGCAACTCTGCTCTAGTAACACCTTGAACTTGGCCCGTTAGCAAATTGCACCCTGTGCAGGTCTCTGAGCAGAGGTGTTATATACTGTCAGGGTGTCACTCCTGTCAGCAATCATGCTGAAGTATTTCTCACTAACTGTAGCTTCCAGATCAAACACAGGGAGGAGTACCGGGCAGGGCCACACCAGGGGCACCTGCAAAAATTTTGCACCTGAGGCCACAGCCCCCCTGGCACCCCATACACTGTGCCCCTGCCAAAAGGTCTTGACAAGCCCCATTGGAGGGCATTGTATCCTATCGTAAGGGCTGCATGGTATTGAGGACTGCATTCCCAAAGGAAACATAAACCTGGGATAAGTGCCTGGAACCCCTGGAATCTCGCAACTTTGGCATATTGGGGTGGTGTACAACATGTATGTTTAAGGTTGTGTAGTCATTGTAGGAGAGGCTAAGACAGTGCATGATGGCAGTGAGCAAGAACAGCTGTGTGTATTTTCAATGCATGTTATTCACTGAGACCTTCTGAAGGCACTGGTGGGGACACTGGTACCCATGGGTTCCAGAAATAAATGATAAAATTATGCATACGTTTGACTTCAAATGTGTCAAACCAGCCTTCTCAGCTTCCTTGCTCTGAAGTCTTCTTGGGGTTTAAGCTCACTTTCTTTTCTGAAAGCAAGTTTCCCAGATAAAGCTGTATTTTTCTTTACAACTCCTCAGGGATTTTCCTTTAATGAGCCATGGGACTTTGATTCAGTTGTTCTGTTCTCTCCCCTTCCAATTAATGTTGATTAATTATTACACCAGTCTATTAGAAGATTTATCAGGTAAACGGAACTTGTTTTTCATGTGTTTCTATCTTGGATGAGTAGGTTTTGATTTTCAGCAAGTTTGTCTTTATCTTTGCATCTCTTTTGGTTTGGGTTCAGTAAAGTGCAGAACTATTTATCAGATAATAGAGTTGTAAATAATAATTTTTGCAGTTCTGGAAAAACTCATGTACCTGATTAAAGCCATGAAGACTTTGCTTTCCACCAATGCTGAAAGCTTCTGCTTAAAACAAACATGCTGATTCGGTATTCACTCATAAAAGGTAAAGGTAAAGGTACCCCTGCCCGTACGGGCCAGTCTTGACAGACTCTAGGGTTGTGCGCTCATCTCACTCTAGAAGCCGGGAGCCAGCGCTGTCCGCAGACACTTCCGGGTCACTTCCGTGGCCAGCGTGACAAAGCTGCTCTGGCGAACCGGCACCAGAGCAGCACATGGAAACGCCGTTTACCTTCCTGCTATAAAGCGGTACCTATTTATCTACTTGCACTTAAGGGTGCTTTTGAACTGCTAGGTGGGCAGGAGCTGGGACCGAACGACGGGAGCTCACCCCACCGTGGGGATTCGAACCGCCGACCATGTGATCGGCAAGTCCTAGGCGCTGAGGTTTTACCCACAGCGCCACCTGCGTCCCTGGTATTCACTTGTCCACTTGTCACTTGTATTCACTCATATGTACTTCCAAATAAACAAATGTAGAATATATTTAGGGATGGAGGAGAAGGCAAACCTATCCAATCAGCACTTTACCAAACAATATGCAAACAAAGCAAAACAAAAAAACAATTTTTTAAAATTATATGTTTCTTTATACCCCAACATTTTCCCTGGCAGGGGCTTAAAGTAGCTTACACATACAATAGGAAGGGTCAGAACATAGAAACAACAATCATTAAAAGCAATTAAACATTAATAGAATTAAAACTACAGAGATACAATCAGTGCTTTTTTTGCTTTTTTAAAAAATGTTTGGGGTACTCTCATTTTCCTACTCATATTGAAAAACTGCCCCTCAGTGAGGCCAAACTTAGATTCACAAAGTGTTTAGGGGTATGCGTACCCCTGTGTCCCCCCAGAAAAAACCCACTGGATACAATCTATGTAAAATATACAGACAATCACAAAACAACAACATGGCACCAGCCCCCTCCTTAAAAGCCATCAGTTCTCCAAAGCCTGTTGGTACAAGAAAGTCTTCACTTGCTGGCAGAAGGGCAGCAAGGAGGGAACCAGTCTGCCTTCTTCAGGGAGGAAGTTCCAAAGTCTGGGAGCAGCCACTAAGACAGCCCTCTCCTGTGTCCCTGCCAAGCATGTCTGTGAGGGTGGCAGGACTGAGAGAACGGCCTCCCACCAAGATCACAAAATCCAGGCAGGTTCATATGAGGGAATACCCCACAATGTGGTGCTGCCTCTGAAGACAGTTCAGAAAATTCAGCTGATGCAAAATTTGACAGCCAGGTTGCACACTAGGGCAAGATAAGTTGAGCATATAACATTGACCCTGGTTCAACTGCAATGGCTGCCAATTAGTTTCCCAGCCCAATTCAAAGTGCTGGTACTGACCTATAAATAATTACATGGCTCAGTAGCTCAATACCTTCAGGACCACCTCTCTTCATATGAACTGACCCACACCCTGTACTTGTCATCCAAAGCTGTTCTCTGTGCCCCCCCAAGAGATTCAGAGGGTGACAATGTGATAATGGACCTTTTCTGTGGTGGTTCCCAATTTGTGGAATGCTCTCCCCAAAGAGGCTCACCTGGCGCCATCATTATGAAAATATTTCTTTTTACCCAGGCCTTTGGCCATTAAAAAATCTATTGCCTTAAGTGGGGGGACTGTTACTATTATTTTTCCTGTGATTGTGTTGTTGTTGTTATATTATGTTTTTAATGTCATACACCACTGTGGGATCTTTGGATAAAGGACTGGATATAAATCAAATAAGTAATAAGTAAATATGGTCTTTCAGATAGCTTGGACCTATGACATATAGGGCTTTAAAGGTCATAACCAGAACTTTGAACTGTGCCTGGAAACAGACTGGAAGCCAGTGGAGCTGTTTTAACGAGGGAGTCATATGTTTCCTATAACCAGCCCTAGTCAGCATTTAGGCTGCAACTATTAGAGCCGGTTGAAGATTCTGAGCACTTTTCAAAGGCAGCCCCACGCAGAATGTGTTACATTGTCACTGTGGCCAAATTTCTCTGAATTTTGTGATTAACACAAGTTGAGTCCACACCGCCTCATTCTGCTAGCCTGTGTCCATCACAGCAACCTCAGGAGTTGGAGAGCAATGTTAAGTTGGTTTCTTAAGTATCCCTCACCTAAAAATATGTCACTGGGGATATGTTAAGTAATTTACCTTCCAGCCTGCACTTTCTGACTCTTTCCCTCAAATAATTGTGACAACTACTCAAAATGAAAGCACTGGATCTCAATGAACATCTGATTAGCCAAATGCAAAACAACCAAGTAGGCAAAAAGGAAAAACAAGCCAATTGTGGGGCATCTAAAAATACCGTATTTTTCGCCCTTTAGGACACACTTTCCTCCCTCCAAAAATGAAGGGGAAATGTGTGTGCGTCCTATGGGGCGAATGCAGGCTTTCGCTGAAGCCTGGAGAGCGAGAGGGGTCGGTGCACACCGACCCCTCTCGCTCTCCAGGCTTTAGGAAGCTATCCGCAAGCCTTGGGAGCCCAGCGCGCCCTGGACTTTGAGCAGATATACGCAAGCCTGGAGAGCCCAGCGGGAGTTCCCACCGGGCTCCCCAGGCTTGCGGATAGCAGCCTGTTCTGGGGGCTGGGGTCGGGGGAAGCTCGGTCTTCCCCCGCCCCAGCCCCGTGCCTGGGGGAAAAATAATTTTCCCCCCTTTATTTCCCCCCCCCAAAAAAAAACTAGGTGTGCCCTATGGGCCGGTGCACCCTATAGGGCGAAAAATACGGTATATAGATTCGCCCCAGCCCTCTGGAGGAGTGAGCAACAAATCTCACACTATGCAAGGAAAGAGGGTCTGGCTGAGGACTGTGCATGCAATTATGTACCTAGCCATAGAAGGTGGTGTGGGGAAAGAAGGCCACAGAAGGGGGTGGGGGGTGTTTAGGGTGACATTCATTTTTGTTATCCTCTTGCTAGGTTTGGAGGCCCTGAAGGAGAGCAAGTCTCCTGTTCCTTCCCAGACTAGAAGTGTGCTGGTGACCCCGATTGTGGGTGACAATATAACACATGTGTGAGTGTGAGAAAGATTTAAAACAAAAAGCAAAACAAAAAACACAAGAATCCACTTTTATCACATACACATTTACTTATCTCTAGCTCTTCCTTTAAAAAGTTCAAAGTGACAGGCATGTTTCTTCCTCTGCTGCCACCACTCGACCGCATTTCAGCCTAGCAGCAGTCCTGCAGGGTAGGTCAAGCTGAGAACGACAGTGACTGGCCAAAGGTCACTTCTAAACAGCAGCAGAGTCTTGTGCATCTTAAGATGTTTTAAATATACTTTGTTTGTTTGTTTGTTTGTTTGTTTGTTTGTTTGTTTGTCTGTCTGTCTGTCTGTTTGTGTGAGTTCCTTTGGAAGAAGGGTGGGCATAAATTTGATAAACAGGTAAAATAAATCAGTCACACACTGATACACACGCTCACAGGGGAAATGTCACTCTCCACCCCTGCATGGGGTAGGGCAATTATGCACTTTTCAAAGACAGAACAGCAGCCCTGTCTTTAATGAACAAAATAACATATATCAAAGTCATGAATTTAAAAGGCTCATCTCTGATGTCTGTACTGTCAAATAACTTCTTTTAATACTGTATTTTCATTAAGGCAAACTTTTGGCATCACATTGTTTAGAGGAAGCATGAGAAAAGGCTTCCATGCTTTCTTTGAAGGCAAGAATCCTGTGTGTGTTGAGATCATCTCTGTATAATGTGGAAGAAAAATCCAAGGCTGTGAAATTAATGAAAGAAATCAGTAAGAAATCAATGACAAGTCAATGACAACCAAATGCAGCACTTTAAATGTGACCGATGCTTAGAGCAGTCTCAGAAAGCCTCAGTCTGAGAATTAATCTGAACTTTCTGAACTCTACACTTTCATTCCTGCTCTTTTTTCATATATATCTTATGCCTGTCAGGAAAGTTTTTTTGCTCTTCCAACAGCTTTAAAGGCTATCTTAAAGACAAGAATAAACTAGGTTTCTTTATAAAAAAAGGAAGAAGCCAGAATCAGGGTTTTTTGCATAGAAGACTTTAGAGTGCCATCTGGAGTTCTGGAATGATTAAACAGTTTCCTCCCCCTTTTGCTTTCAAAGCAAAAGCTCTTTAATTTTTTTAATTTTTATTTTTTTTGGCCAGTTGTTCACTGATGCCTTTTGCTATGAAAAATGCTTCCAATTTTGATGTAGGTGTGGACATTTCATTAGGGGCACATAGGCTGAGTTCCATGTTGGGGTTTTTTTGGTGGTTTTTTTGTGGGGTAAGAATTTTCAAGGAATATTGAAGAACTGCATAGTAAATCAATGTCATTCTTCAGAAATCAGGGTGGGGAATGTGCATTGCAGTGAAGATACTTGCCTTACTGATGCGGGCTACTGTAATTCAGGAGATGAGTTGTGGCGAAGCTGCATGCTCTGCTACCAGGGGCGGAGAGAAGGCGGGGGCATGGCTGGCACCCCCGGGAGTGTGGCGCGTGTTCTGGGGGTGTAGCACGCCGTCTGTGCACTGCGTGTGTCCGGGGGGGGGTGTCGCAATGGCACTCTACCAAAATAGTGATGCCGGGGGTGGTCTGCTCCCTCTGCACTCCTGTTCCTCCACCAGTGCACCTAATATAAAACTGAAAATGTGAGTCTAGACAGAAACAGACCCCATTGAGTTCCATGCAACATGTCTGCAGTTAAATGTTGCAGGAGTTCTATCTTTGGGTTGTATCTAATGTTAGTCATACTCAGAGTAGACCCAACAGACATAAATGGCAGAGTAATCCACATCTCCTGTTGCTGTCGTGGAGGCTCTGTGGAGTGGCAGTTCTAATGCCACATCCACAACATGGCTTCTCACCACAGCAGCAGCAGAAGGTGGGGGCAGCCAGATCAGGTCCAACCTCTGCAACAGCTCCAGCCTGATGCAATGTGTGGATCTGGATTCAGCTCAACGCCAACTATGAGCTGTGAGAGTGGCTTGGGAGTGGACCCTGAACCTGATCAATCCTAGTCCTTAGAGCAGTCTGTGCAATTGGGAAAAGATAGAAGGCTGAATTGATGGAAGACTTTATGAGTCAGCAGAAGCCCACAAAAGAATGCCGGCACCCAATCCACTCCCCACCACCACCACATCTGGTGTAATGGGGTAGTGGTAGATTGCAGTCTAAATTGTGTCCTTTAATTCCAATATGTCTACTCTGATAACTTTCTTTGGAAACAACCATTATGGTCTATTCTCTCTCTCTCTTTTTAAAATATTTTTTATTATTAAAATAATTCAACATTAATACATACATGTTACAAATATACAAATATACAAACATACATTTCATACAATCCTTAAGAATATTCATACATACCCACACATTATGGTCTATTCTCAATCGACCATCCTGTACATTTAGCTGAAGGGAGGGATATTGGTGTCATCCATTCATGCAACCCTCCCCAACCTGGCACATCCAGATGTTTTGAACTACAATTTCTATCATGCCCAGCCATTGGCCATGTTGGTAGGGATGATGAGAGTCATAATTCAAGACATCTGGAGGGTGCTAGCTTGGGAAAGGAAGCCTTTATGAATCAAGCTTAATGGCAAGAAGAGCATGTAAAAGTTAAATTAGCAGAGTGGGTTGAAGTTGGAATGTGGTAACTACATTGAAATCTCACCTCTGTCATAAATTCATTGTTGTAGATACAAGGAAACACACAACTAATTTGTTGTTTCTTCCATATATCCAGCTATAACTATCTATTTATACTACCCTTTATGTGGTGTAAAATAATGATAACAATAAAATACAATAATAATCCATTATAAAACATTCCAAGAAGGTGGGTTCTGCTGTAGAGGGAAGTGAGGGACAGCTGGGGCTTGTCAATCTGCAAATGTAGCCCATCTAGGAGGAGGAACACTCTGATCCTAAACTTCCACCACCTTGTGGATATCTACAGGAAAAGAGAAAGCTATGGAGTAAACCCTACACAAATCCAGACCGGAGTCCCTAAAATGGTTGGATGGTGCATGTACAACTCCTTATGACAACTCCTGCAGCCAAGCTGGTGCCAAACGTATTGCTCTGCTTTTCTTTGGACCATATCAGTGAGGCTGGAGGGTTTGTGTCTTGTCATCTCAGCACCCCAGGACCTCCATACGCACTGCCCAGGCAAGCCTAGAGGAGGTCACTTTGGTGCTGTTAATGTATTGATTTGACTTCACCCCAAAAGGTGCACTCCATTGTCCATCAAGACAGATGGACGTTCTTAACAATAATACAACACAGGCTAAAATAAATAAATGCAGCTGAAACCCAAAAGCAAAGTGGAAACGAATGTCACTCTCATACTGCTTGGGAAATAATAAATTCTTAAGCTTGCGCTAGAAAGGTTATGATTGTAATTCCACAAGTCTCTTGGGGGAGCAGTAGAGGATGGTTCATCAGGGTGAATGGAGCAGTTCCTCACCAACCTCAGTCTTCAGTAAGTTCCCACCTGCTTTCTTCCTTTGCATGGGGAAGCCCCGGACCCCCTAGCTCCCTCCAAAATAAATACACAAACACAAGTATATTGGGTTAATTGGATAAATGAGGCCACAACTTTATTGGTTACAGATGTGAGCAGTTTGATATCCTGACTCCTGCCCGACTGCAGGATGTCTCTTAAGGGTCAACCACCGGAAGGGGGAGCCCTATGATGTACATCAATTGAGCACCCCCAGGGTCACTGTTGGGGTTGTGGCACAGCCCTTGCCCATGCCCAGGCTTCGGACAGGAACCACACCCCTGGATCCCTTTAACGGGATACCCTTAATGTGGAGGGGCAGGCAGAGGCAACCTCCCCTCCCATAAGGCTTACCTTGCAAAGTTGTGATGATTGCTACTAGGTAGGCGAAAACCAAATGGCTAGTGCCAATTTTGCAAAGCGGAAAAATTCCTACCCGGCCCTGACAACCAGGCGACCGACATAAGTTCTAGGAAGGCCATAGTCAAACCACGCAAGAAAAGAGGGTGGGTGGGCTGGGAGATCCTGAAATGGAGGCAAAGGAGGCTGCCTCCCCATCCATGCCATGATTTAACTGTTGTATCCATGCCCCCAGGCAAACCCTGTTGACTGACCGGAGGGCATGACGTGGCCAGGGATCCTGCAGATGTGGGCTACATTCTTACACCCACTACCGAGTCACTGCGAGGACCTGGATTCCTGCCCGCAAAGCAGCACCCCCCCCCCCGAAAGGGGAAGCTTACTACTCACAACCAGTGCAGGAGATGCCACTGCTGGTCAGTTTGCTTCTCCACCAGTCACCACTACTAGGGAGGGTGCTCTAAAATTAGGGTACTACCACCAGAGAAAGGGCTTCATGCACTTCATGCATGGAGTTTTGACTAATTTACACACATACAATGCCCTAATGAAATACAGTTTTGTATGTTATTTTTCACTACCGTATGCATTCTTATGTAACACTTTCCTCTAATACATGCATTTTTGTACATATTTCTTGGTTAGAGAACTGCATCGGGGGGGGGGGGGGAGAACATAATATAAAAGTTCAAGAAGTACAAATTAGGTAGTTTCTCACTGAAATGCAAACAAAATTGAATTTCCCCCCATTCTTTGTTCAATTCATTCCTAACCATGTTTCTATAGAAATAAGTCCTGCTGAATTAAATAGGACCTTCTAGGAACTGTGCTTAGTATTGCAGCATCAGTATACCCAATCTGTTTCTAGTATGACTATTTGATTTTTACAGCATTTTGAAGTTTTGGCAAAGGGACAGAGTGGTGGAAGAAGCAGAGGTCTTGATTACAAGCTGTCCAAAGAACAAAGGCAATTCTCTGTTCATATTCATCACTTTGCACCAGATTCAATATAATTTTAACACATCTGATGTTCATCAGGGAACAGCTAGTTCAAGGTTACAGACTTTTCCAACTGTGATCACAAGAATTTAGCTTTCATGCTTCTGTCCATGATTGCTTGACAGGCAGAGTGGAATGAACTTCTGGCTGAGACTGCAGAGAAGGTACTTAATGCTACAGAGTCACTAAATTCGGCCTGATTATCTCTGCTGTATGGAAGGGGAGGGGAAACCTGTTTTGAATCACTGGAGAGAATTCTTGCAGGGCCTTTTTTTTTGAACTAGAGACATCTGAAAGATTTTAGATGGATGCTCAGTCCAGATTGGCAAATGATATCCACACCCGTAGTCCAAAATTAAATGTTCTTGTTGCAACTCAGGAGTTTCACTATAAAAAGGGTATTTTGTGCTCCACTGATCCATCTCCTGTTCATCTCACTGCAATTGATTTAATCATGGACAGTTGTTATGGAAGAAAACTTGCACCAACATAGGAAAATAATACCCATGCTATGGGGAACCTCTGAGGACATATAGAATGCTTCTCTTCTTAGAAGAGAACAGTGAGGCTTGATGGTGGGGTGCTGTAGCTCAGTCATAGAGCATCTGCCTTGCATGTGGAAGGTTCCAAATTCAATCTACAGCAGCTCCTACCTTATTACTATCTAACCCTTTTCAAGGACTTCCAACCTTATATAGGGACTTCCTATATATTTGTAAGCTCCACTTAGGACACAAAATTCCTGAAAATGCAAGCATTTCCTAATCACTTTCAATTTGATCATAATTCTGAGCGTACATTCCAGGTGGTCCACGTGTAAAAATATAATTTATATTTTAACATTTGCACATACAGTATCAAGGATTTCTCCAAATCTAGGTTGATACAAAGACACCCCTGGACACACACATCATATGCCTCAAAGTGGCATTATCAGTATCACATTGACAGCATCTATCTGAACTAGTCAGTTCCTTCCTATAAAGACACTGCAGAGTCCAATATACCCAGTACCTCAATTTCCAGTTCAATAAATTTCTATTTTAAGTGTAAAGAAACACTCCCCATAGATGCTAACATCAAATAAGTAGATAAAAATTCAAAGGAACATCCATCAGCTGTTTATTAAAGAAAAACATTACTAAAGAAGAGTAACCAAGAAAAAGGCTCAAATATCATAAAAAGGAAATGCTGAAGTTTTCATACATTTCTCTCTGATAAAAAAGAAGGAAGGAAAGAAAACCCCTTCATTTCCTCCCCTTCCCCCTTAGACTAAAGACCCTTTTATGACAGGCCAATAACCTTTGAAAACCCAGCAGCTTTCTTTCTGGAAAGTACTTCAAATCTTCCTCATCCCTGTTCTTAGACCCGTTTTCACAGCAGCCCTGCTGAAAGACTGATTTCAAAGCAGTTTGAAAGTCCAGGTGTGCAAGGACAAAGAAGCAAGGGGAAGTCTCGCCGATGGTTTTATTTAGTGCTTATTAGAAGCTTTCCGCGTTAGTCCTTAGGGCCTCTTGGAGAGGGGCACAGAGGACTGGAGTATTCTTTTTTCCTATTTCGTGAAAATGTAGCTTTAAAAATAAAATAAAAACCCATTTCTCCTGTGCTTGGCAAAAGAGGCTATGCTATTTCTTTCTTCACTTCTATTTTTCTTTTTCTATTTTTTAAAAAAACAGCTACAGAAATCGGTCTGGAAGGAAACAATGGATCTCTTTCCACCTTAGGGTTTGATGTAGTGTAATAGAACTATCCTTGCCTGTGGGTTACAGGCTCGTTCCACGCTATCCCACTCTGAATTAGGTTAGGGGTGGGTCATGTGCTGTAGAAACAAGTCAGGAGAGGTACAAATGGAATGAGTTTACACCCATACCCACACCAGGGCTGGCACAAGACTGCTGCCTGAGGTGAAGCGCAAGATGATGCCCTCCCCCGGCCCATGCAGAAGCCAGCTGGACTGGCAGATAAATCTCACTTCCACTGCACCCAAGGACAGCAGGCTATATCACTGGGGGTACTGGTCAGGATTGTGGAACTCACAGCTCTGTTCACTCCCCCCCCCCAGCACCTCAGCATACACCGCATGAGCCAGCTGCCTCACTCTGCCTCATTGTAGCTCCCCCATCCGCACACAGCATGCATACCCTCCAACATTTCTCCAGTCCAAATAGGGATGCCCTATTCCATAATAATAATTTTACTATTTATACCCCGCCTATCTGACTGGCTTGCCTCAGCCACTCTGGGCAGCTTTCAACATATATAAAAGCATAATAAAACATCGCACATTTTTTAAATACCTTCCTTATACAGGGCTGCCTTCAGATGTCTTCTAAAGGTTGTATAGTTACTTATCTCCTTGGCTTGACATAACACCATGCCCGTCACCATTTGTCTGATGAAAATAGGGACGTCCTAAGGAAAAGCAAGACATTCTGGGATCAAATAAAAAACCAGGGTGGCTTCTGTAAATCTGGGACTGTCTCAGGAAAATAGGGACACTTGGAGGCTCTGAGCATGTGACACCCTCCAAGTTATTGGCTGGGGCTGCTGGGATTTGTAGTCCAACAGTGCCTGTCCCTGTCTTAAGGAACAGCAAATAACAATGGTGAATGCTAATGCATCACACACTGTCAGACATCGCTTTCAGGGCTGATTTCATTTTGCGTTTCACATATCCTGTCCTCCCTAAAAGAGGGCACATGTTGCGGTGAGACCTGGAGACCAACCTCCTGTGTTGTGGATGGGTAAGATTGGCCAGCCACGACACCCATTTGGTAGGTCCCTCGGTGTTGGGTTCAATCTGGCCAATGGGGTGCAGTAAAAATGGATTGAGGGACCTTCATATACCCATGCACATGACCAGAGCTTCCTCTTTCGGAACACCTGCCCATCTCTCCCTACTTTTAGGGATTTTGTGCTTGACCTTGCTATGCCGTCGTGTGTCATCTGTCATTGGGACACGGGCACAGCAGGAATTTTCCCCACTTGGCTGATTGGCTGTTGCCATTTGGGTTTCACCTGCAGCATAGCAAATTGTCACAACTTGTAAGGTTGCGGATAGGCACTGGTTCAGGTAATAGGGATGGGAAAACACTCTTGCCATCCCTAAGTGAAGGGTATTCCGTTAAAGGAATCCAGAGACTCAAATGGTTTGGTCAACCCCTGAGTCCAGGGGGACATCTGGGTGGCGGACATAGTCTGTTCCCAGCTTTCTGCCTTTCCAGGTGTTCACCCTTGGCTGACCTATACTGGAATCCTGGGTCAGCACTACCTGCAAGGGTGCAGGGAGCTAGTCGAACCATAGCCTATGCAACCACTCACTTGCTGTAATCAATAAAGTTGTGGCCTAAATTCTGCCAAAAAATTGAGTCAAGTGTGAATTTATTTAGGGGTGGGGTCTCTGGGTCTGAACACACAAATATTTCACATATTTTATTATCAGTTTTCCTATAAGACCCTAAAGGGGAATTGAATGTAAAGTACATAAAAGTACACAATGTAGAGTACATAAAAGGTATGTAAACTATATGCTGAATTGCACCTGAGAGAGATGGCATGCCATTAAGATACATGACTCCTGGGAAGATTTGCTGCACTGGTTTCAATTATACACAGGGAAAAGGAAGGCATTTTATGCCTGGGAGGGACGCATGCTTTTTGAGGGACCTCCTGCGGGCCACATTGCAAATGGTGAGTGAAGCCATAGACAAAATTAGGCTGTACAATGAACGTGATCCTTACCTTTGTATACAAGACAAAAGACTAGTGGAAAGAAAAGTCAGAGAATTCTGCACACACAAATGTCCTTTACCATGGAAACAAGAGGCATTATCTTTTTTTTTTTTTAAAAAAAAATCTCTTTATTAATTTTCATACACACATATACACACAAATTCTTCACGGAAAAAAACCAATAATAAAAACAACATAACTTAATTATAATTTTCATACACACATATACACATAAATTCTTCACAGAAAAAAACAATAATAAAAACAACATAACTTAATTATAAGAAAACAACAACAACAAAACAGAGACGAACATGTAAGTTATTGACTTCCCTCCACCTCAGTTTTGGGTTATGTAATACATTTCCCCCCGCAGTTTATCTTTAAAACTTTTGTATGTTGAAGGGTTATATTAAGCCTACTGTGATCTTTGGGTTTTTTAAATCTACTTCTTTTTTTTTCATTCGTAATTTTTATTAATTTACAAAAATCAGAGCACAAAACGCAAAACAAACTATAACAAAACCCATATCCACTCACTTAAAGAAAAGAAATTGACTTCCTTCAGTCATTCCACGAATCGTCCAAAACAACATTTAACAATAAATCCGCATTTCCATATTTGTAATACCATAAGTCATTCTCATTCGTCCCTTTTCTTTTGGCATTACCCTTTACCTCTTACAGAGCACTTTGAAAACCTACTAGTGTTGTTTGTTCATCGATTAAGCTTTTCAGATATTTCGTAAAACTTTCCCAATTTTCAACAAACCTCTGATCCTTTGTATATCTAATTTTACATGTCATCCTGTCCATCTCCACATATTCTAGTAGTTTACTTCTCCATTCCTCCGTTGTCGGTACACTCTCCTGTTTCCAATTTTTTGCTATTAGGACCCTTGCTGCCGTTGTTGCATATTGGAACAATTTGTAATCTTTCTTCTTTATCTCCTTTCCTACCAGACCTAGCAAGAACGCCTCTGGTCTTTTATTAAAGGTGTATCTTAACATTTTTTTCATTTCGTCATATACACTTTCCCAGAACCCTGTGACCTTTTGGCATTCCCACCACATGTGGTAGAAATTTCCCTCCTTTTCCTTGCATTTCCAACATTTGTTGCAGGATCCATACATTTTGGCTAATTTGACCGGAGTTAGGTACCAGTGATAAAACATTTTCATTAGGTTCTCCTTAAGTGACACACAGGCCGTAAATTTGAGATGTTGTTTCCAGAGTTTTTCCCACTCTTCTAAATAAATATTGCGGCCGAGATCTCTAGCCCAGTGTGTCATTACCACCTTAACCTCCTCATCTGCTAAGTTCCAGTCCAGTAAATACTTATACATTTTTGATAATATTTTTATGTTGTTCCCCAAGATCTCGGTTTGGAATCTAGAGTTTTTGTCGGCATAGCCTCTATCTTTGACATCCTTCCTAAACATATCATTTATCTGGTGGTAGTGTAGCCAATCATATACTTGAGATTTAACCTGATCGTACGGCTTCATTTTCCACTTTCCTTCCTCCTTCATTAACAGTTGTTCATAAGTTGCCCAGTTGACTCCCATGTTAATCTTTTTAATAGCCATTACCTCTAATGGAGATAGCCATTGGGGTGTTCTGGGTTCTAACATTTCCTTATACCTTTCCCAAACCTCCAACAGAGGGCCCCTAAATATATGATTCCCAAATCCTTTGTGGCCCTTCTTCCGCCCGTGCCACAAATAAGCGTGCCACCCGTATCGGTTATCATGACCCTCTAAGTCTAACACTTCCCCATCTTCTAGTTTTATCCAAGTCTTTACCCAGCATAAACAAGATGCCTCGTAGTATATCTTCAAATCAGGTAGGGCGAAGCCTCCCCTTTCTTTCGTATCCGTCAGTATTTTAAACTTAACTCTCGGCTTCTTCCCCTGCCAGATGAATCTGGAAATGTCTCTGTGCCAGACTTTAAATATCTTTGTACCCTTGATGATGGGAATATTTTGAAAGAGAAACAAAATTCTTGGGAGTACCAACATTTTGATTGTGGCTATTCTACCCCAGAATGTCAATCTAAGCCGGCCCCACGTTTCTATATCCTTTTTAACTCCTTTCCATACCGTTTCGTAGTTGTTTTTAAATAAGTCTATATTTTTTGGCGTTACCCATATCCCTAAGTATTTCACCTTCTTTGTTACCTCTATTCCTGTTTCTCTTTGCAGATCCTCGATTTCACCTGCCTGCATATTTTTAGCTATTATTTTTGTTTTCCTTTTGTTTAGTTTGAAGCCTGCTACCTCCCCGAATTGATCAAATTCTCTGAGTACCTCTTTTGTTGAGTCCAGTGGTTCTTCCATTGTTACGACCAGGTCGTCTGCAAAAGCTTTAGTTTTGTGTTCGTGCTGGCCGACCCTGATACCTTTGATTTCTTTGTTATCTCTAATGGCTTTTAGTAGAACCTCTAATATCATTATAAATAACAGTGGGGACAGTGGGCATCCCTGTCTTGTTCCCTTAGTTACCTTTATTTCTTCCGTCTCCACATTGTTTATTATTAATCTTGCTTTTTGTTCCGTATATATTGCTTTTATACCGTTGGAAAATTCAATACCCACTTCCATATGTTCCAATTGCTTCCATAAGAATTCCCAATTTACGTTATCGAACGCTTTCTCAGCGTCCACGAATAACAGTAAGCCTTGTTTGTCACACCTTTCTGTTAGATATTCTATAATATTTATAATATTCCTTAAGTTGTCCTTCATTTGCCTACCCGGCAAAAAACCAGCTTGGTCTCTATGGATACTATTTACCAAAATAGTTTTAAATCTTCTTGCCAGGACTCCCGCAAAGATCTTATAGTCTATGTTTAGTAAAGAAATCGGCCTATAGTTTTTAATTTGCTCTAATTCTGAATCTTGCTTTGGAATTAATGTGATCAATGCCTCCTTCCACGTCTCCGGTATTTCTCTTTCCTTCAAAATATTGTTCATTACTTCTTGTAGTGGATTCAGCAGGGCCGATTCCATCTCTTTATAGTATCTGCCAGTAAACCCATCTGGGCCGGGGGCTTTCCCAGTTTTTAAATCTCTTATTATTACTTTTATTTCCTCCGCCTCAATCGGGGCATTTAGTTTCTCTTTGTCTGCCGCGGGGATCTTATTTATCTTCTTAGATATTAAGTATCTCTCTATTTCCCTCGTCTTGTTCTTTTCTGTATTTCTAAAAAGTCCTCCATAGAAATCCAAAAAGGCTTTCCTTATCTCTTCAGGTTTATTTATCTCTTCTCCTTCCACCACTATCCTATTTATCATATTCTGTTCCTTTCTTTTTTTCAGTTGCCAAGCTAGTATCTTCCCCGTTTTGTTGGCATGTTCGAAATTCCTCTGTCTCAGTCTTTTAATTTTCCATTCTATCTCTCTATTTACCAACATTGTATATTGGGATTGTAAGACTTTTATATTCTCTTTTATTTTCTTATTTTTTGGGTTTTTATTTAGTTTCTGCTCGTTTTCTGCTAATTGTTGTATAATTTCTTTTTTCCCCTTTTCCCTTTTTTTATTCTGAATTGCACTCTGTTGAATGAAAAACCCCCGCATCACCGCCTTACCTGCATCCCATACCACCTTAGGCTTTGTGTTATTGCCTAAGTTATCTTCGAAATATTCTTTTAGTCTGTTCTGAGCCTTTTCTACTACCTCTTGGTCGTCCAGCAGGTAATCCTTCAATTTCCATCTAAATAGTCTGCTTTCCTGCCCTTTCAATTCCATTTTTATTGGGTTATGATCTGAAATTGTTCTGACCTGTATCTCCACCCGTACAGATCTAGGGACTAGCTCTTTCGAGACCCATATTGGTCTAGTCTTGATGATGAATCGTTAGGTTCTGAATGGAAGGTATATTGCTTTTCTATAGGGTATTTAAACCTCCAAATGTCTACTAAATTGCAGTTTTGGACCAGAGAGAAAAAAGTTCTAGGTAGCTTCCCTTCTTTGCCCTTTGTGTCCCTCAATCTGTCCAATTCTAACGACACCACGCCATTCATATCTCCTAATAATATAATTTTCTGATCGGCGTATTCGAATAGCCTTTCTTCCAGCCTTTCGTAGAATTCTGACTTATTTACATTGGGCGCATATATTCCAACTATTATTAAAAGATATTAAATCTACTTCAATATAGGTTATGAATTTATTCTATTCTTTAATAAACTTTGTTTCTTTCTGGCCTCTGATTTTTTGTGTTAATTTTGCCAATTCTGAATATTCAAATAATTTACTTTGCCAATCTCTTACTGTTGGGATATTGATTGATTTCCAATTTTGGGTGATTAAAATTCTAGCAGCTGTTGTTGCATACTGGAATAAGGTCTGGTCCTCTTTCTTAATTTCATTGCCAATCATTCCCAGAAGAAAATTTTCAGGTTTTTAAACAAAAGTATATTTAAACATTTTTTTTAGTTCATTATAAATGAGCTCCCAGAACTTCTTGATTTTTTCACAAGTCCACCACATGTGGTAAAAACTTCCTTCCTTGTTTTTTCACCTCCAGCACATTTTATCTCCATTCTTATAGATTTTTCCTAATTTTACAGGGGTGATGTACCATCTGTACATCATTTTTTCCATGTTTTCTCTTAAGGCAACACAAGCAGTGAACTTCATATCTTTATTCCAGAGCTTAATCCAACTATTGTATTCCAAATTATATCCCAGATATATTGCCCATTTCACCATAACTTCTTTTATTTCCTCGTCCTTAGTATCCCGTTCTAACAGTTGATTATACATTTTTGATAAGAGTTTTGAATTTCCTTCCAGTATTTCTATCTGGAATCTTGATTTTTTTTCGTTTATCCCGATCTTTTTATCCTCTGTCCACAGTGCATTAATTTGATGGAATTGTAATCAACTCGTTAATTTATCTCCTAGTTCTTCATACGTTTTGATCTGCCAACCTTTTTCTGTTCTCACCAATAAATCTTCATATGTCCATCTTTTACCTTCTATATTTGTTTTTTTAAAATTGTTAAAATATCTGTTGGTGACAACCACCAGGGAGTTTTCCTTTCAAGAAGATTTTTATTTCTTTCCCAAACCTCTAGCAGAGGTCCTCTAATGATGTGGCTGGAGAATTCTTTATGTACTTTTGCCTTATTATGCCACAAATATGTGTGCCAACCGAATCTGGTGTTAAAACCTTCTAAATCCAGTAGGTCAGTGTTTTTTATTACAATCCATTCTTTAATCCAACAGAGGCATGAGGCCTCATAATACAGTTTCAAATTCGGTACCGCAAAACCTCCTCTTTCTCTTCTACCTGTAAGCAATTTAAATTTAATTCTAGGCCTTTTTCCCTGCCAAATAAATTTAGTTAAAATTTTCTGCCAATCTTTAAATACTTTGTTTCCTCTTATCACCGGAATATTTTGAAATAGAAATAACAACTTTGGAAGTATATTCATCTTAATTGCGGCCATTCTTCCTGACCATGATAATTTTATTCTGTTCCGTATATCTAGATCTTTTTTAATTTCTTTCCAGGTTGTTTCATAGTTGTCCGTCATTAAATTTATGTTCTTCATAGTTAGCCAAATTCCCAGGTATTTTACTTTTTTTTACCGCTTTAATTCCAATATTAGCCTCCAACTGGTTTTTCATAACTTCTTCCATGTTCTTTGTCATCATTTTAGTTTTTGATTTGTTTAACTTAAAACCCGATAACTTTCCAAATTCTTCTAACAATTCTATTACCTTATGGACACTTTTTTGTGGATCTTCCAATGATACCATTAGATCATCAGTGTATGCTTTCAGTTTGTATTCTTTTCTCCCAATTTTAATTCCACGTATTTCTGGAGTTGTTCTTATCTTATTTGCTATAATTTCTATTATCATTATAAATAAAAGAGGTGATAGAGGGCACCCCTGTCTTGTACCCTTTGAAATTTCGAAATAATCAGTTAAATCATTATTAATAATCAATTTTGCTTTCTGGCTTGAGTAAACAGCTTTTATCCCTTCCAGGAAGGCGCCCTCTATCCCTACTGTTTCTAGACATTTTACAAGGAATTGCCAAGATACATTATCAAAGGCCTTTTCGGCGTCAATAAAAATTAGTGCCGCAGGTATTTCATTCTTGGACTCTAGATATTCAATGATGTTGATTATATGTCTTATGTTATCTTTTAATTGTCTATTGTGTAAGAATCCGACTTGATCTGTATGGATAAGGTTTCTTAAACATTTCTTAAGACGGTTGGCCATTACTTCCGCGAATAATTTATAATCATTATTTAATAATGATATTGGTCTGTAGTTTTTCATATTTATTTATCTGTGTCTGGCTTAGATATTAATGTAATATAGGCTTCCTTCCATGAGTCTGGTGTCTTTCCGCTGCTTAAGATGTTATTCGCTACTTCGCACAGCACCGGGGC